>NC_068366.1:61512161-61712161 GCF_020536995.1 Dreissena polymorpha | reverse complement strand
TAAGGTATGTCCAGTAAAGTGAGAAAAAATAATCAACTAATTCAACTGCAAATATTGTTAGTGAAGTATTAGTGGTCAAAATCTCACTTTGAACTGGAGCATGTCGAAGAAGTTTAATATACAATGATTATAAAAAACAAAGACGAAAATGGAACTAAATCAAATGTGCATCTAAATAAATGAAACACTATATGCACATGTACCTCTGTAAAGTAATGCAAAAACAATTAAGCGACTAATGCAACTTCAAATATTTTAAAGTTAATAATGAAGCATTAATGGCCAAAACCTCCTTAAGACTAGAGTGTCTCAAAAGGGCCGGTTTAAAGAGTTAAACATGAACAACGATTTACAAAACAATAACACAGAAATGTAACAAAATATGTACATGGACAAAACTGTTAAACATTACGTGTTTTGGGAAATCTGACCTGGCCGTGTGTAATGTAAAACAAGAGTCTATGGTGTCGTTATTGTTCCATGGTCTCTGATCGCATTTCCCAAAACCAACACAATGTCACAAGTATGAAGCTGGTGGTTAAACAACAATGTTGTGAAACTGAAGGGACTGGACTCCAGAGAACTGTATAGCAAAAATAAAATGAAATTGCCAAAGTTATTTTTTTCTGGTTTTGTTGCATGCATTAACATTTACAATACTGATGTATCGCAAGCCTATTGAAACAAAAAGCAAATGGTTCTATAATGACAAATGCCTTTTCATTGATGTGGCATTGGTGCATAAGTTAGCTTTTGGAGTGTAAGGTTCTCCAAAGAGTTTGATCCAGAATTCCAACTAAATTGTTTTGTTTCTTTCAAATTAATGGTCTTTTCACATATATATTGTTAGTCATAAAAAAGTAGTACATTTGAATACAAACTTTTTTCCAAGCAATCTGGAGTTCATCATCTTCTAAAGAATCCAAAATAAAATCATAGCAAAAACACTTTCATGCAATATAAATATTGGACTAACTTACTACTATCGTGCGACATCACTGATGCCTACCAGGGAAAATTGTTTACTACATGTAAGGTGTAAAAAAAGCTGTTTGTTTCTGGTAACCCTCCCCCGCATAATTTTTTTTCCCCTCCCCTTATCTTTTTATTGACTTTTTTGGAGGAAAAAATGCCTAAAAATGAGATTGTTTGTGTAAAATCAATCAATAAAAAAAAAAGTTAAAAATACCCCCATACCTATTTAGTTTTTGCAATGTTACCAGAAACAAACAATTTTTTTGGCCTAATTACCAGCAAATTGAAAACAGCACCAGACCACCTTCAAAGGTTGAAACAAATAAAACAATTGCCTGAGCAAAATAATGAACTAACACTACATGTGTATTTTCATTGAGCTAGTGTGACGGTTCTTGCAAGAACATTTAGCAAGAACATTTAATAAAGTAAAAATATATATTGAAGTGTCATTTTCCTATCTTGTTTATTGCATATATGCAACTTTCCACCATGTAATTTTACATGCAACTTTCCACAATGTAACTTTTATAAATGATGATGAGATAAAGTGGTAAAACCTTAGGGAAGGTATGACTTGCAAAGATTACCAAAGAGTGAATTCTGATATCGAGGCTGACATGGATTTCAAACAATGATTAAATATTCAGTTTATCTTAAAACACAACTTGCTTGCATATATTGACCAGTAATTGAAATAAATTGAATATGTTCCTTTTTTTCAAGATGTTTTTAGTAGAAATTGAGTGGTCAACTGAACAAATATGACAAAAACAGAAAAAACAAAACATTATGCCTTTCAACTATTGTACAGGTAAGTGAGATCAGCAATGAAATTGCACAAAGAATGACTAGCCATTCAGAGTCAGTCGAGTAGTGCACAAGTTAGGCTTTCACATTAAAATGGGTGAAAGTACAAAATATTGAAAAACCAGAAAAGTATGAAATGGCGGTACTTTCAATAGTAATTACTTAAGAAAAGTAAAAAAATTGCCTTTCAAAAAACCTGAACTTCAGGCATGTCTGAAAACTTTCACCCAAGCATTAAGGCCTCCTCGATCAGCTCCAGGCTCACGATATCCGGCCCTTGCGAAGTTATGTGCACTTGCAAGCCTGCTGCAGATGCCTCCTCAATGTCTTCGTCCCCAACTAACCCCTGCATCATGACCACAGGCACTTTCACTTCAGTGTCATCATCCAATAGGAGATCGACCGTAGCACCGTCGACACAAGCGCCAACAACAACCACATCGCGTTCAGACACTGGCACTTCAGTTTTCTGAAGGATATAAATGCATCATGGATGTAATTGTATTGCATACAAGTACAATTCCTATAACTCAGTTCATTGACAAGATAAGATATATTGCAGTTTCTTGTTGAATTGGTGAAACCTGGGTCAGGCCAATTTTAATCCCAGGGGCATTATTTGAACAATATTTGTTGGGAATCACTAGATGATGCCTTTAAAAAAATATGAAAGATTTGGCCTCTTGCTTTCAGTCATTTTGTAAGCTTTCCCTATTGTAATTCATTTTTAAAACTATGGGTCTCTGGGATGGGGCCAATTGACGTATCGTGACGCTACGCGCACTGTGTTTTTAGGGAGACTACTCTAACGTTATTGTCTGAGCAGGAAAACAGTACGGCATATTTTTGTAAATTGTGCTTAGAGACAGGGGAGGTAATAGAAACACTCGCCCGCGAAAATACTAAAATACCCAAAAAGAACAAAAACCAACCTTGTTTCAGTGAACAAGCCCTCCTAATTTGAGAAATTAAATGTATTATGAATACTCTTCAAGGGTAAAAAGGTGCGAATGTCGGACCAGCAGCGCCGGGCTGAAGACTATCGATTTTTTTCATTGGCTGATTAATGGCTGATTAAGCACAGTGCGCATATATCGCGATACGTCAATTGTGACCACGGGATGATGCCACTTTTTGCAATACGGTTGTTTGCTAAGCAACTTTTAGCGCTAAACAAAATCCTGACCAAAATTAAGGCATACTTTGATTATATATTGAAAGATGGACTGGTTGGTGGTGTTGGTTATGTTAGCTCCATGTGGAAGGAATAAATGATACCTAATTTTAAGTAAATGCCTTTACAGTTGCTAAGGAATAAATCTGAGGAAAGCTGTCCAACAAAGACAATGAATGACAATAACTTGAACAGAGATTATCATGATATCCCTATGTTCAATCTTGATTAAACTTGAAAACAAGCAGGATGTTAAATTACCTCAATTTTCGTTCTAGCAGTAGTGGACAGGCTTGTTGAACCATTGTAATGGTTGACTATGACGTCTGTGACACGGATGTAGTCACCTGGCCTCACATCTGCAGCGGCAGCGGCCCTCCACAGTGTGACATTGCAGTTGGAGGTGGAGTCTTCCACCTTCACCACCTTGATGGTGACCTCTTCATCATTGACCCGAATGGTCCGGGGTGCTTCCTCCTAAAACAGCATAGTAGCAATAAATAAGAAACCTGAGGGGCCAGTTATGTTTATATTAGTTTATATAATACAGGTTACCTGAGAGGAAAGAGGACCTCCAAAAGATGCTACAAAAAAAAAATGAAAATTATAGGTCTTCGGCCTATGAAAAAATTGTTAAATTGACATTATTGAAACTCCTGTATGTACCCCCATGACCTAATTAACTAATCAACAGACCAGAACAACCTTAAGGAGAGTTCTAAGCAAGGAATATTCCTATGAAGTTTTATCAATTTTTTGCCAAGCCATTTAGGAAGGGAAGCCGTTCAAAGAAATTGTTGAGGACGACAGATGACAATGACGGACACCATACTTGTTCACTTAGGCTTGGAAACTAGGACGACAGATAACAATGACGGACACCATACTTGTTCACTTAGGCTTGGAAACTATCAGCTCTGTGTGGATTTTCACTGTGCGGGCAAAATCCTGAAATCAGCTTATCTGGGCAAAGGATAATGTTTCTTATAACCCTGAATGACTTGCTAAAACCAAGGTTTTCCCAGTATTACCTGCAGAGCCAGGAAGTACAACTAAAACCTATATTTTGTAAGGAAGTTCTTATTTGGATATTCAATTAATGAAATATTGCAGAGATTCGATGTTTGTATTAAATATCAACAACTGTATAGTCAATGTACAATTTCTTGTACAAATGTATTCAAATACAAGACATAAATGTAATACCATACAGCCTGAGTTAAAACGCAAAGTATTGTTGGGAGTGTTATACCTGAACAATCTTCCCCACCACGCTGTTTTTCTGTTTTGATGGAGATGATAGTGCCGTTGCTATTGGCACATCTGCTGCCGGCAGAGGGTTGAGAAGGGTGGTCCTCTCGTCCGTGTGGCTGGCTGGGTGGCTTACAGCAGCCGTTGCAAATACCTTCGACTTTTCTGTCATAACGATATACGGTTGTCGTGCATCGGTCTTCCGGATGACTTCTCTCATCGCTATGGATGATCCAACCTGGACAACAGACACATGTTAATTTTAGTTACGCCAATAAAAGATAGGGTTGATAAGTTGAAATTTTTAAGATAAAGCTTAATTTACAAACAAATTGCAATCTGTTTGTGTAGCAAACAATTCAAAGACATTACTAATAATTGTAGTCTCTGGTATTGCGTGTCCAAATTAAATTTACGATAAGACCTTCAACAAATCTGATATTTATAATAACTAAGGTCAATATCCTCAAAGGAATGTAACTTAGGCGTTAACAAGTGTTTGTCACAGAACGTTGCAATGTCGCCAAAATGGCATTGTCACAAAATCCACTTGTCAAATTTTGTCTTCTTCTATGCAAGTAGTATCGATGCCAGATTAAACAGTTCAAACTAGTAACTTGGCCATTTCAAAATGAGTCCAAGTCCAAAATGAGGTCAATTCAAGTTCAAATGAGGTCATGTGATGTGGGTATGTGATAAGCGATCCAATACAACATCACTGCAAGTATCAAAGCTTTGGGTTAACCGAGAATGTGGCCACTTTGAACCAAGCGAAACTGTACATTGGAGAAATATTTTTACAAAAATATACAGATAGGCAAACAAACATGACTAACAAAATGAAATAAAAAACGAAACCATTTTTTTGGCCTGAGCAATCTTTTGTTACCTACATGATCAAGAAACGGACAGAATGCAAGATGACTCCCAACAATGAAACAAACCATGGCAAACTTATGCTTGGCGTGGTTACAAATAAGGTAGTTGACATACCTTGAGTCGTCCAAACAGGTTGGACGCATAGCAGACCACTCGAACCACTTTACAGCCGTCGCTGACGGCACACGCCAACACCTTTCGCTCTGTGCCATCCTTCCCTCTGAATGTGGACGGCTCTTCATCCACCGCCACAATGCACACCCTCATAGGTGTCTTGTATGGGCCAGACGCCCGATTTCCAAATGCTAGTTTAATAGACATCTGCAAATAATAATAATAGTATAAAGATCCATAAATCAGAGTGCATTGGCACTGTTACTCACAAAAACAAATATTCAAACAAGAAATATTTAGCAACAAGACTTTTAAAATATACACACGTTATCTATCAGGGCAAATGCATGATATAAAATAAAAAACAAAATACATGTAGTTATTTGTACAATTCCAGTTGGTATAGAAAACAAAAACCAATATATACAACAATATACAAAATGTGTTAAGATTTGGCTAGCGCTGCTGCATGGTTCTATACTTCACTCTGTGTAAATGCAAGATATAACGGCTTATGATCAGAGTAGTAGGTCTCCAACACGCCAAAGTCCTTCAAGCAACTTTCTTGCAAACTGGTGTAAATGTGATCAAGACAGCTGCCATATTCGGTTGTTGGAGAATCAATCAGCTGCTTCAAACCAAGAACTTCACTAAAAAGTTTCGCAATCCTTCCACGGTCTGGATAATTGAAATTGAAATCACCCATTAACACAAGCTTCATGTTATCATTAAGGAAGTCACAAAAAAGTGCTGATGCCCTGTCTCCAAACACAGATAAGAAGTCTGAAAAATTTGCAATAGAGGCAATGTTTGGTGGACAGTACACAAAACATAGTAAAATGTCATTTGGCAAGTACAAAACAGCACACTCTATACCTGATATTGTTTGGAATGAGGAGTGACTAACTTCAACACCCTGTCTATAGTAAACAGCAAGACCATGTGCAGACTCACCATGGTCTGAAGACAAAACATCAAACCCATCAATTTCAAAATTCTCACCAAGTTCACCAGAAAGCCTGGTTTCGACAAATCCAACTATATCCGCACACAACATGTTATGCTCTTGTTTCACATCACCAATGTGCTTTCTTAAAGATCTACAGTTTTGGAAACAGACTTTCATTACACTGTCACCGTAAGAATGCAAATCTGGCAAAGACTCCACTATCTGCTTCTGTGTCCTAAGTCTGACCATCTCTGCTTCAACAGCAGTGGAAATGCTGATTTTCTTCCAATTTGATTCCAATATATGGATGCCTGATAGACTACTCATTCTACTAAGGCCAACATAGTGGATATGATCTATTTTTCGTTTGCCAAAATGCAAAACTCCACTCTTGATGGTAGAGCCCTGCGCCTTGTGGATTGTTTTGCCTGCAGACAAATACAATGGAAACTGGCGACGAATGATAAGGTATGTTTTGTAATGCCGGAAAGCAAAGTTTCGACATACCTCAAGTACTGGTGTCCATGCCAAAGGGATTGCACTGGTATACAAATGCTTGTACTTGACACGCCACTTTTTGCCAATAGTCGGATCATCAAACTCAACCCAGACAATACTGCACCTTGATGAATTTTCAACCCTGAAGTCAAATTGCTTTATCAAGCCAGATGCACCATTTGTAAGACCATCAGCAGTGTCTATATTTGAGCATAACTCAGCTGGCATACCAACCCCAAGTTCAAGGTTTTGATGAAGGCCCATTGTTTTTGATGGGTCCCCTGGTATCTTTGAAAGGATGCTAGCATGCAATGCATTACCTATATTTCCAGAAACAGTGTCAATTGCCTTTATTGTAAAATTATCTGAGGCAGGCATACTGCCTAGGACAGTGCTATTGTGGGCATTCACATCAGCTCTTGTGCAAAACAAATGTGGAAGATGGTCTTTGTCATGATCACTCAAAGCCAAGTTCTGAACTTGCCTCTTTTCAAGTACAGCTAAATCGTCTGTTGTATGATTCCCTTCCCGCAGCCTATTAAGAAGCAGTGCAAATTCACGATCATCTTTTTGCCTCATAATCTCTTTTAATTCAAAAAACTCGAAAAGGTCTACCCACAAGTTTGTTCCCATACATTGCATTTGTGGCGTTTTGTAGACTTGTGAAAAAACCCAAGCATCCTGTACAGGTCTCAACTGAAACAAATCACCAACTGCAAGGACACTAACACTCCCAAAAGGACGAGCACATCCTTGCACTTCTTGCAATCTTAAGTTGATGAAATTTAACATTTCCCGACCTACCATGGAGATTTCATCAATGATGACAACTTTCAAAGCCTGATAGCGAGAGCGCATTGTATTCAATTGCTGCATATCAAGTGGTCTGAACTGAAAACCTTGTGAAGCTGGTATGCAAAAAGCAGAATGTATTGTGCTGCCGCCAATATTGTGTGCGGCTTTTCCTGTGGGGGCACACAACAGCACTTTAACAGTATCTGGACCCTCATCATGATTGTGATTGTAATACTTCACAAGAGCCTGGTTGATGGAACGAATGACAACGGACTTGCCACAGCCAGCACCTCCGGACAAGAAAGTGTAAAACGGTAATAAATTGGATTTGACTTTGTGCAGGATATGGTAAAAAAAACGTTTTTGTTCACAATTCAATTTGCGAACATTCTCCAAAAACCTTTCATTGTCCATTTCTTGTTGAGGCAACACTCCACTACAAGCATGTTTTCTGCTTATGCCTAAATCTTCACCAAGATCATAATTCTCGACTGCTGCAGAAGGCCCAGGATCAAAACAACCATGCATTTCGGATCTCAACAAGGTCTCTTCTTGATCGATCATCTCCTGGTGATGTGCCTCGGGATGAACTGCAGAATACAATTGCTCAGACTCCAGATCTTCACTTATGCTCTCATAGAAGCTTTCGTCGTTTTTCTCATACTTTGATTGATTGCTTTTTATTTCGTCTGACTTGGCATCAAAGCTCTCTTCAAAAAACTGGTATGTCCCTAGTAGATCAGTTTCATCATCCCGCCAATGTGAATACAGCATGATCTTTTCCCGGTAATGTTCTTCCGCATCTTGACTTAACGGTGTGACGTGGCTGTATAAGACCTTTTGACGCTTTCTCTTTCTCAATTGAACCCCACAGGCAAATTGTATAACATCCAAGTGTACTTCTTCATCAGCGACATCCAATTCATCAACTGTGTCATGTTCATATTCTGTTTCAAGCAATTCTTGACCATCATCACGAGATATAGGCATTTTTTCTTTAGTGTTTGCACATAGCTGATACCAAGATGCAAAATCAGCATAACACAAAAGCTCTATAACCTTTGGCCTTCTTTTGTACCTTTTCAAGACACTGTCCATTTCCACGTTTTTGGAATTTGCTGGTAGTTCTTTCAGAGCAGACAAAGGTTTTATAAGAGCTGTTCTATCGTTTGTCTTCTTTGTATCAATGAACACCACTTCCCTTGAACACCTACGTAGTGGCATTTGAAGGACCAGATATACAGCCTCCTGTGCTCCTATTTCAACACTAGACAAAAACTGATTGCCAATTCTCCTAACCTGTTGTCTAACATCACTATCAATCTCTTGGGCCTCACTGCATGCATCACTGAGAAGGTTAGAAAGACCTCTCTGCCCTTTTGAAATGTATGAAACAATGTATGAAACACATGAAAATGGATCAAGGATATACTGGATATCCATGTTGGCCTGCCAACTTTTCAACAGTACGCAATTATAGTTATTCACTCTATTCTCAGAGACAGAGCGTTTCAAAAATACCTTTGCCCGAGTCAAAGACGATCGTATTACTCGAAGGTATGTGTCGTAATCAATACCAAGCTTTCCAAGAAAATCATCGAACGACAAAGCATCACCTGCAGCCTGTGTATCATTCAGAACAGTCAACACCTGTTCATACATACCAGCATTTTCAGAAGCTATCAACGGCTGTAGAACAATAGTCTCTGGCATAGGAGGAATCGGGAAGTTAAAGCGACAGAGGCTTTTGCCATTTTTCCTGCAAGTTGGGGCATGCCTGTGGGTCTGGTAATTTATCAATTCAGGCATGGTATCATCTTTACAGCATGAAACATATTTGTCAACAAATGCAGCTAGTGTTGTATCAGAAGATACTCCATGTACAGGTGCACCGTTAACCCAGATCACCATATGAATATGCGGGGACCCACGCTGCTGAAATTCAACTCTGTAGAAAAAGTCAAGTATTTCACCGATAGGCTGCGATTTGTGGTGAAGAACATGCTTCAGGAAGTTCTGAACCCTGTGGTCAAAATATCTAGCACATGTTACAGGATCAGATTTAATCAACAGGCATTTGTCAGACCAAGTCAGGTTATCTATTTGCTCTGTGGAAAGCTCTTTTCCTTGCGCCAGCATCGCCAGTGACCTCAACAAAGCCACCCATTTGGTTTCAGCTGCCGAAAAAGAACAAAACCAGGTTGGAATGCCAAGCTGACGAATCATAGCAAACACATCACGCTTAGATGCTTCCCAGTAAGGTGGTGAGCCACGAAGTGTGCGAAGTACTCGGTAGCCATCATTTTGCATAGTAAGTTTTTCAACAAAACCAGGACTAAGAATATCACCAGCAGTGAAAGTTGCACCCTTTGTTTTACATTTCCTCACTGCAAGAGAAACCTTGTCTCTGATCTGTTTTATTTGTAGCCGCTTCAATTTGAAAAATATGTTTGGCACACACAATGCAACACGCCTATCAACATTACGGAGTTCCCATTTGCAGATTTCACTATAATGCAGAGGCACAAAACGATCATCATTCGTTACTCTAGCATTGCCGCAAAATATGACAGGAAAAGAAAGTGCCTCAGAATGTATGTCCTGAAATATACTGATTGGAGAATTTGCTTCACCTGGGGCTACTGACAAGACCTGATTAAACTCGCGAAAGTCCATCGCTTGCAGGCATGTATCGAGATTACCAGTAAGTCTGTCTCTGCAGCTGTCATCCTCAGTCCAACCATCACCTGTTTCATTGGTACTAGCACTTCCATCATCTTCCAATTGTTCATTCAAGGCTGGTATTTCATGTGGAAATTGTAGCCAATTTTCATTGACAACTATCCCTTCATTTCGGAACAGTACACTGTTTTCAATTAACCATCTCGCAGCATTGAATACTTTATTTGGGCGAATGTTTTCAAAAGCAACATGATGCTTGTACGACAATTTGCGCTTTAGTTTCAACATAATTGTTTCATTTTCATTAAGCATTCTTGGCAAAGATTTAATTGTGTTGTTGACATCAGCAGGTACATTAACAATATTACCTTTCAGATTGATTTGTCCGCCCCTAGGCATCTCCCTTAGCTGCATAAATGGTAGCCTTGGACAAACCAATCTTTCCTCTAAGTTCGAAAGGTCCAACTCTGTTGGTTTATCAGGAAATTTGAGGCCATTATGTACCCAAAATTTAGGTATTTTCTGATGACTAGCAGCCGCAAAACAGGCTTGACAAATCCATTCAAACCCGTCTACACTTTTCAAGTTAGTAAGATAACGAGTAATTGTAGCTTTTTTGTCATGTTGCAACTTATCTACTGATTTCATGCTATGAGAAAATAATGTCTGAGTACAACAGGTACAAACATAATTGGGCCCACTTGAAACAAGCGCTGTGAAACATGCAATCAGTTCCTCCTGTGAATAGTTAGAACCAGCCAACACACCAGGTGACTTGTCAACATGCAAGTCATCAACAAGAACTCTCAAATTTCTGCCTTCTAGTAAGTTTTGTATTCCCGAACCCGGAGTTACTTCAGAGCAACCACTTGAATCATGCCGATCATCAACAACATTCCTGAAGGACTTCCCATCCATCAGTTTAAGCATCTTTGCATGAAAAATCCTATCCTGCTTAGCGACTCTCTTCTGAACTCTCTTGACAGTAAACCCCTGCCGCCTGTCAAGAATTTCTATGCTAAATGGGGTAAAGCGGTACCTCGTTGGGAATTCAAATGTGTGCAGATCAAACTGCATACTGTCTGTGTTTGAGTTTACAGAACTGGCCAATGATTGAAGAAAAAGACATAGTTCATCAACTGATTTAACGACCCCAAGAACACACTTTCCATCTGGGTCACTCATTCCATTGCTTCCACGTGCATGACTGTCAAATACATAGAAGTGAACCCCATCAGAATAAATGCCAACTGACATACCACTGAATACAATGATAATTTTTTTCCATTTATGTCGAGCTTCAAGGCATGCCTCTCTAAAGGCATATCCAAGTGTATGGTTGGTGTGTACATTGGAGAGAGAGTTACCTTGTATGAAACCAGATTTGACACCCTCGTGTACTACATACCAGGTTTTACTTTTGTAAACCAAACGACATGGCAAATTTTCTGGATCAATCAACCCTGAGGTGCATGTTGCCTCACACAAAGCAGAGTACATGTGACTACCAGCAAAGAGAATATCATTTAGACAGCTAGTTTGCATGCTCACTGGATTGGTTTGACATGCAGTTATCAAATACATCAAACAACTGGTGACACACTGCTTGCCCCTTGCTTCAACTGGTAAACATTCTGCAGACTGACTAAAGTCGGCACAGCACAAAAGTGCAAATGCCATTTTTCATGGGTTTGTAGGCTATGCGTAATAGCTAAAGTCGTAATGTTAATGAATATTTTTTTTAAATATATCAACAGGTAATTTCAACACCATTAAACAGTTGATTGATTGTCATGAATATCACAATGGTTGATATCATTAATCTCAAATTAACTTTCAACAGCTAAATGTCAACAATGGCTCAGAAATTAGACACAACTATTAACTGTTTGCTTGTTTCTTAAGAGGTTTTGTTTGTTTCTTAAGTGATTAGTTACGTCCAAGATTCACAGTTTTCAAATGCAATGTGTACATTTCATGTCCTTGATTTTCAAGTAAATTTCATGTCAATGATTTTCAAGTAAATTTTATGTCAATGATATTACAGTCCATTTCATCTCCATGATTAGCAAGAAAAATTTGTGTCCATGATTTTCAAGTAGATTTCATATCCATGATATTCAAGTGTATTTCATCTCCATGATTCTCAGGTAAATTTCATATCCATGATTCTCAATTGTATTTCATCTCCAAGATTCTCAAGTGTATTTCATGCCCATGATTCTCAAGTGTATTTCAAGTGTATTTCATGTCCATGATTCTCAAGTGTATTTCATGTCCATGATTTCTCAAATAAAGTTGAACTTCATGATTCTCAAGACCAGATAACATTTCAAATACATGAAGTACATTCTAGATGTATCAAAAGTTTTGTATTGATAATGGAACCGTCTGGGTTGAACAATCTTGCCAATAGCCAGTAGATTTGAAATAGGCCGAATTCTTAGAAAAAACGACTATGTTTCAAAAGGAAGGCAAAATTAGCAAAAGGGGTACAACTCAAGAAATATTCAAATACAGGTAACAACAAACTGATGGAAACAAAACTGTTTTGTAAAAAACATCATTTCAAATATTTCCAAATTAAACTATCATAAAACACATCAGTGAAGTGATATTAAACTGGAAAAACAGTAACTGAAGGCCTAAGAAGCAGTAATTGCCAGAATTACCCAACAACAAGTAGATGCAGCTTTGACAGTTTGAGAATACTTCCCGAAGCAGGAATCAAATTACCAACCTGACCGTGGCTTAATTCAAAGTTTCCGATTACAAGAAACTTGAACTTGTTCAGTTTATCCGCAGCAAATATTTTCCTACATAATAAATTGCATCAGGTTGGAACAGGAGCTGTTAGCTTTAACAATGTTGGGGAAAATTACCGCACTGCATCACTAAAACCAGACTGTGACAACAAAGAGAGTAACTGAATGTGCAACTTGCTTGTCATGAAGGCAAGTTTAGTCGCGGACAGGAATTGATATCGCAAGCTGGCTGAGACTTAATTAAACATTATTGCAAGTCTCTGATTGAAGCAAAAGTTAATTGGTCAAATTCGCTGGAAGCAGTATTTTTCTTACATAAGTTCAGCTGCATTAGTTCACAACAAAGGCTTTAACAATTTTGGGAGTATTTGGGGGAAATTCAGTGAACAAGTGTGCACCCTTACAAGCAAGTCAGCGTCAAATTCTGTGCAATAACTCCTGGTCTCCAGATGTGCAATAACTCCTGGTCTCCAGATGAGCTTCAAATGAAAAATGGGGAAACGCAAACATGCAACTTGTTTCACATTTTTATTTCATCTTTATCAAATAATATAGAATATTCGTGGCAGATGTTACACCGGATCTCAGCTCAGTTATATTTAGCCTTCGGTTTTCGCCTGAATGATCCGGACTTTTATTGTTTGTTTTTTTAATGCCAAATTGTGGATTCAGCAACTCGTGAGAAAACTCACCAACATTTACATTGTCTCAGTGCAGTGTTGACTCACAAAAATAACGTCACTGTATTGTCAACACAGCCCTTAAATTCCCCAAATGCTTTAAAATATCATTTCATGGTCATCGTCTTTGCCAGGTCACTTCTTCGACAAATAAACGCGAAATGCAGCAACGCTAACGCAAAAGATTAATAAATAGCATGCACAATGTATACAAAACACAATACTCTTCAACTTACGACTAATTGTCACCGCAAAAATACTTACTTTTGACAGGAATGTATTGATTTTTGCTTGATTTCTTTACGACAAGATGGCGTCCTCGGTCTTCAGAAAGCGTGGGTCACGTGATCTTTCGCGGGAAAAAATTCGCGGAAAAGATTCATGCGCATTCGTTGCATTTATCCCTAGAGAGGAACAAATGTTAGATAGACTGAACGTTAAAAAATAATTGGGTTTGTCATTTTGTTACTACATATCCTGAAAAAGAAAAGCTTAGCAAGACATTGTGTACATGTTAACCCCGCACTATTTGACAACCTATTCACCGTTAAATAACGGAAATAGCCGATATGATCGGCTATTTCCGTGCATTTTCATATCGGCTATTTCCGTGCATTTTCAATGCGCATGTACTAACATTTTCACAACACCCAATCAAATTGCGTTAACAGAGAGTTAGTTCTGCGGCGTAGACAGAAGTGCTCCGAAGTTTGCAGTAATATGCAAATTAGGCTGAAGATTGGCTACTGTGTATTATTGCCGCTTTGCGTCAATAATCCAAAAACCGCGTTCATCATGACATAAATGAAATCATTCTATGATTTGGAAATGAAATTTAGACCAATTAAACATGTGTATATTTATATTTAAACAATCGAAAAAAACACTGATGACTTAAATGTATATGAAATGTTAAATAGTGTTTCGTTTATGGTTGCGTATCAGTGAAAATAAATAAGATAATAAATCGTTCGAGACGATTTCGACAATTTGAAAATACATTTATTACTTATAGTTGGTATATATATTTTACATTGCTATTAAGCCTGAATGAATCTAATATATATCGCATGATTTTCTACAAAGGGTTCCCAAGTCGCATGTCCTACTAACTTTCCCATATTCTATTTTTTCTGATAGAATATTGACTTAATGCTTGACCATCACCACCATGGACTGTTGGCATACATGTGTGATATTTCTTGCCATAATGCATGGTTTATTAGTCTTCAAACAGTTATCCTACTTGACCTCTGGATCGAACTGACTACGTACAGCTCCCTTCAAACTGAGCTAGCCGGGCACGGTTTACAGCAAGATAGTACACCATATCAGGGATATAAGGATATTGTTTCCAGTACTCAATGCTTAAATGCAAAAAAAAAAAAAAAAACATCATATTTAAAACAGCAAAAAATCGAAAACAATTTAAGTCAGGAAAAAGATATCATTCGTCAATAATCGTTTAAGTATTTTCTAATGCATGAAGCTGCAGATGTGAACAATAATTCAAGAGTGTAGTGTAAAAACGTGCACATGTGTGCACATTTGCGATTTAAGGTTTCATGTTTTATTGCATACGATAATTAATTTTGTATAAAATAAACCACAAGGACAAACCTGCGCACTATTTCACGAATACCATTACTGTAAAATATCTATTGTGCGTATATGAGATAATGACCTACATATTACTGCAGTGTTTAGCCCACCCGATCTTAGTTTAACATTCGATAGTCTATCAGGGGGCACAATCCATCCGTATCACGTACGTAAGCAGTGTTGTAAACAGCTACCTGACGGGGAAAATTTTATGAATGAATTTTACTATCAATGAACTATTCTTAGCGCATAAGTAAATATAATCGTTTTTGAATGCCGTGAAGTAAACGATATTGGCAAAAATGTCAATTGTTGTTTTATGTATACGTAAAAGATGTGTGTATAAAAGTACAAAAAGAGAGAAATAAATAAAATAGTTCTTTTGACAATCTGTTATCTCCGTAAGCATCTTCTACAGCGTTTCTGCTATCATCGGCATCATTTAAAATACATATCTACCTACTACGGCATCAATTTCTTTCGACGGGGTCAGTTTGGACGCCTGTGACATGTTTATGAAACAACTCAAGGGGCGGATATTTTGCTTACATATCCCCAATGGATAAATGCGTAAGTTTATAACCCGAAATCCAGTCATTTATTTCAAACTTGAGATATTTTGAACAAAAATCAGTCATTTTCAATGATGTTTCGATAACTGTCAGTTTTAACTCGTTCACATTTCTTTAAAAACTTGAACAACGAGTCCAAAATTAAATGGTGGCGTCCTCAGTCAATAAACATTATGTTCGTAGCAATGATTTTGGCCTCACTTGCGTGATATAATTATACCGACCGAATGTATAACCTACCTGTTGTTCGCGCTCGAGTCCAACTGTCTGTCTTCGACGGCACACTCTGTCATTGACGTGACGCGTAATACGGTGTGCACTATATCTAATGTACTTGTTTGGCAACATGACATTGTGCGTTTTAAAAATATTTTAATTAACGCATGTCAAGAAGTTTACAAAACATCAAGATGTTTCATAATACATAAATATTATGATAAATACTGTTATAATGATATTTGCAAATTCGATTGACTGTAATAAAAATTCGTGTTGCATTTGCTAAGGGTCGCTCGATTGGTCATTGTCGGCTCGGGTACTACTTTAATGTAAGTATACTTAAATGAACCCCGGTAAAACGTTCCTGTGAATTCTAACGCTAAAGTGGTCGTTGTCGGCTTTTTTCAATTAATTATGTTTATATTGATGATAATATTTTTAAAAACTTGAACAACGAGTCCAAAATTAAATGGTGGCGTCCTCAGTCAATAAACATTATGTTCGTAGCAATGATTTTGGCCTCACTTGCGTGATATAATTATACCGACCGAATGTATAACCTACCTGTTGTTCGCGCTCGAGTCCAACTGTCTGTCTTCGACGGCACACTCTGTCATTGACGTGACGCGTAATACGGTGTGCACTATAGCTAATGTACTTGTTTGGCAACATGACATTGTGCGTTTTAAAAATATTTTAATTAACGCATGTCAAGAAGTTTACAAAACATCAAGATGTTTCATAATACATAAATATTATGATAAATACTGTTACTGTTATAATGATATTTGCAAATTCGATTGACTGTAATAAAAATTCGTGTTGCATTTGCTTAGGGTCGCTCGATTGGTCATTGTCGGCTCGGGTACTACTTTAATGTAAGTATGCTTAAATGAACCCCGGTAACACGTTCCTGTGAATTCTAACGCTAAAGTGGTCGTTGTCGGCTTTTTTCAATTAATTATGTTTATATTGATGATAATATTTTGTAAAAATGGCCTCTTTACAATCAAAACTCATACTCAATAAAGAAAGTTTAGGCAGGTATTGTTCAAAGAAAATTTTGTTTCGTATTCCATAGCGCTTTTTACGACATCGGATTTTGGGCGGGAATTAAAATCGGGTACAGTCTTAATTGGCAGGGTAGGTTTTAGTATTTTTTATGTATAAATTTATGTAGTACCCGAGCCACCAATGATTAATCGAGCCTAAATGTCAGTACAAGGGAGGAAATAATCGTTTTGGTTGTTGTTACTCACACATAATAGTCTTAGTCGTAAATATAGAGACCTCCGCCCAAACCCTTGACCACAATGGTGTCTCATTAGGGTTTTGCAACTGGCAACCATATGTGATATGTAAAGGTTGTCCATACTGGCTGAATATTGGTCCTATCTGGACAGTAATTATACATTCTGTCTTAAGCTATCAGGCATATATTCTTGTTAAATCAACAACCTATTTCTACATTCCAAACTTAATTTCACATTTGAGCCACATGGTGGTTCAGACCTAGATTATGGCCCCATTCGCTATAATTTTGTCGTCTGTCTGCCTCTCGCCGTCTTGGGCTCGTTGTCGTTCGGCTTCTTGAACTAGTTATGAACTATCTGTGGCGGACTTACCGGTACTCTTAAACGGAAAAACTCCCTTCGATATCATACAAGTTCGACCGATCCTAAGCACTCACCTGGGGCAGAAAAGCACCCTTTCATTTTTATGCTCCCCCACATTTTTTATAGTCGCCGCTTCGTCTGTCCGTGTGTGTGTCCGTCCGTGTACACTTTTTGTCCGGGCTATTTTTTAGCAATTAATTCAATTAAACTTTATGGGAAGCTTCACTACCAAGAGGAGATGTGCATATTATCAGCCGGTTCTGGTCGGATGAGTTTTCACAGAGTTATGGCCCTTTGAAATTTTCCATTAACTGTACATATAGTGCAATTCTTGTCCCCCCACCCCAACTACTGACTGGAATTCAATGAAGCTTTATGGGAAGCTTAACTACCTTGAGGAGATGCGCATGTTATTTGTGGGTTCTGGTTAGATGATTTATTTAGAGAGTTATTGCCCTTTGAAATTTTTAAGTTGCTAAACCATCCATCGTATTATTTTGTCCAAAGTTATGCCCCTCAAGACGTTTCCTTTTATCTGAATATATAGTGCAATATTGTGACAAAAAAACAACTTTTGGGAGCATCACCCGTCTCCGACGGTTTCTTGTTTAGCTAGCTACGAATAGAACTTCGTCGCTTAAATAGTGTCGTTTTAAGCAGATTAGGAGTTTAAGCAAAGAACACATACAAAATAATTTCAGGATGACTTGCATGACTTATAATATCTTCGTCTGATGTGCATGTGCGTTGCATATCGAAAATTGCACTGCGCATCGCGGATTGCAACTTCGGCCGCCAGGTAGAGGACATTCGGGACGATGGCTTGTACTTGGCCACCTCAAGTTAAATGAAGGACGGAATCCGGACAAAAACGCCGCGTCGGACATGAGTCCGCTCTTTTTTTACAACGCGGCAAGTCGGCAAGTCCACTACTAATTTTGACATCCGCGTAAGTAGCGTCGGACGAGAAGTTCATGTTATATAAACTCTAAGCTATTGAACTTATCTGCAGTATAAAATTTATTTATATATCATCTAACATGATTTGAAAGGTCAATTCCTTTAAATATGAAATCCATATGTGCCTCCCTCGGAGAAAACAGGGCCTCATACGAGTGCGTAAAGTATAATCACATAAGCCTGTGAAGTCCGCACATGCTAATAAGGGACGACACTTTCCGCTTTTATTGAAGTTTTCGTTTAAAGAAATTCTCTTCTTAGCGAAAATCCAGTTAAGGAGGAAAGAGTCGTCACCGATGAGCCTGTCCGACCTGCATGTTCAGAGGGGTTTTCACGTGATTATCTAAAAGAAGTCAAGATGGCGACGTCTGTGCCGAAACATGTATGTTTTGCCGTTTATACCCTTTATTACTTTTATTTAATTACTCAATGCCGCTCACTTTACAGCCAAAGCTGCAAGAAAGTGATAAGCGTTTATTTCGTAGTAATATTCGCCCTATATCTCGACTTTACCTTCCGCAAAATTTCTTAGCGGGAGCTGTAATTTGTGATCTTTGCTGGGTTTCACTTATTGAATTACTCTGCTACATACAAAAAGATACATATTTTTATTTAAAATCCATAAACGAGTGTTCTTTTTATGTTTATATAGCGGTCTGGTTTTGAGTAGACGTCTGAACCTGTGATATAAAGTTTCATGAACCAGAATTGTGCATGATCTAAATGGGTTTTAAATTTGAAATGATCGAAAAGGGGTCCCGTTTGTAGGAAAACAGAATATATCTTTTGATAATTGTCTTTGATGAGATCATCTACGTCACGGTATTCACACAGGTTGCATCTATATATGCTTGTGTGCGTTTGTGTAAATTGTTTGGTATTTAGGCATTAATATAATACGTTTAGTATGGCCAAATTTAAATGTCACCCTCAGTTGTTGTTTTATTTTGCTAGGATTTGCTTCAAATATTTCATGTAATTTTAACATCATGTAAATCATCCGCGAGGTAATTTGAGAACTTAAATGTATGTTAAATAATGTCCCTCTGCCTTATTTAACATACATTTAAGTTCTCAAATTACCTCGCGGATGATTTACATGATGTTAAAATTACATGAAATATTTGAAGCAAATCCTAGCAAAATAAAACAACCGCTTGGCAGTATATATGGATAGATATACGTAAAATAAAAAGGTGATTGTTGTTTTATTTTGCTAGGATTTGCTTCAAATATTTCATGTAATTTTAACATCATGTAAATCATCCGCGAGGTAATTTGAGAACTTAAATGTATGTTAAATAATGTCCCTCTGCCTTATTTAACATACATTTAAGTTCTCAAATTACCTCGCGGATGATTTACATGATGTTAAAATTACATGAAATATTTGAAGCAAATCCTAGCAAAATAAAACAACCGCTTGGCAGTATATATGGATAGATATACGTAAAATAAAAAGGTGATTGTTGTTTTATTTTGCTAGGAGGTAATTTGAGAACTTAAATGTATATATGGATAGATATACGTAAAATAAAAAGGTGATTGTTGTTTTATTTTGCTAGGAGGTAATTTGAGAACTTAAATGTATGTTAAATAATGTCCCTCTGCCTATAATGCTCTAAAGGGCGCTTGGCAGTATATATGGATAGATATACGTAAAATAAAAAGGTGATATTTATGATAATGGCTTGTTAGTTGTTTTTTTTTTATATTTTAACCTGGTTTAAATAAATCTTATTATTAAATGAAATCCAAAGGTTCGTATTAAAAATCCCAGTACTCTAAAATCAGTGCGTATAAATTAATTAATACATTTTGTGGACAGAGCTGGATTAATACAGTTAAAAGAGTTGTGTTTTTTATTCTTTACAATCGAACGGATACGTTTTACCGAAATACTTGAAGACTTGATTTGAGAGGATGGTGTTTCCTCTGCCACCACGAGATGCGGTAGACCGTGATATGTGCTTTGAACTTCAGAGATTTATTTCATATTCAGAATTGCCCCTGTACGCGAATGTCTCTGGATTAAGACTGGCCCAAGCGGGGTTCTTTTACACGGGATTAGGAGTTACGGTGAAGTGCTTTTGTTGTCGTAAAAATTACTCTTACTGGCGAACAGACGACGGCACCCTGTTCCGGACCGGAAACTTCATGCACGAGACGGACTGTGATTTTATGCTTGGAACGGACACAAGTAACGTCCCTATGCACGAAAACATGAGTCAGTAGAAACCGGGACCGATTGTCATAATTTTGGATCTTTGGTCTCTTTGTGATACATCATGTAAGTTGATGATTTGATTCAGTATATGTATACGCTGTTTTTGCTCTTGTTAAAATGCCCTGCTATTGTTGACAGTGGTTTCGACCATAATACGGAGAAGAGAAATCTCGACACAAGACAGCGATGTACTAGATTTTTGTCTCGTAAAGTTAAAGTGATATTATGGGCATTTTTCACTGTTGAATTGAGCTGAACAGAATTAACAGGTCAAAAGAGTTAGTGAAAATTTGGTAACTGACCAAGTATCTGCAACTTATCTTGCTACCAGTTGTTTATAAAAAAATATATATATTATATTCGATATTTTGCATGACTCACCCAGTCCTCTAAGCCGAAATGATCCGTAAAACAAAATAGCGTCTTTGTGTCGTATGAACGAATCTGCAGTAAAACTAAAATTAGATTCACATCATACATCGAATCATTTCTGTCGCCAGTTGTCAACACGAAAGTACGGTTGATATTCAAATGCATTATTTTTCTTTTTCCGGGATATTGTTTTAGTATGTTGATGCTGCATTAACAAATATAAGTGTTTATAAAGTGAAAACCCCAAAAATAAACAACGGTTGCGATAGACACCTATAAACTGTTAGATGCCCATAATATTACTTTAATGGACATTAAATAAATATTATAAGCGATCGAGTTACATTTTATTCGAGTTATAAAACACAATCTTATAATAATGTATTCAAATTTATTGACTAATTGGCTGTTTGGAAATTATTTCATAATTCAACGGACTTCTAGTTTAATTTTTGTTGTATGCACATTTTGTTCGTGAAATGTTTGTACCCCCAGCACGCGCTTAGAGATTTGAAAAACCGAGAACGATTGTGTTCGGAATCTCCCGGCAGAGTTGCCGTTATGTCGGTCCTACTGACATTAAATCTTTTTATAGCATGCCTCACGCATTCACGTAACGTAAAATAATCACGTGTTCTATGTCGTTACACTCTATTATCACTTTGGGACATTTTTTGACGTAGCTGTCTACGATAGGTTTTGACGTTGATTTACTGCGATAATTATATCCAGCCTGCCAATGTAAAAGCGCAAAAGTTCATGTTTAAGGGAATGCAAACTTACAACAACATTGTTGTTAATTGAAATTTTCTTTTTTTCTTTCAATAAGAAGTTAAAAAAAGTAAACAAAATGTTATCGCCATATATTGAACAATCGAAAATATTTATGAACACTTTTAATGTGAACTATTATGATCAGAACGCTATATTCATTCATACACAAAATATATAATTATTTTATTTAGCCTACAAAAAAGAACATTATATATAAAATAAAAGGTAATTACACGACTGTATTATTACCCGTATGGTTCAAATTATCATGGGGTAAAATGATATATCACGTTGTAACTTTTTCCTGAAGGGTGAAATTATGGGTATGGATGTGATCGCATTATTCACGGTACATATTATTAATAATGATACAGTTACTCTCAAATTTTCGAGAAAACACGTAACCAATCACATTCGCCTTGCTGTTGTATATTTATGACCAACATGACATTTGTGTTTATTTCGATTGCCTTTTAAAAATACATTCTGTTGTTTCAGATTTGTAGATGATGCGACTTGTGGGGAAATCGTTGTTGCATTTCCTGACGAAATTTGCTTGTCGTGGACGAAATCGATACGACACAGCCAGGCCTAAGGGGGATTTCTCGTATAACTGATTGGCAAAGAACTAAATGGTTAAATAATCTATCGTAGAAAATCGATACATTCTTTGAAAGTGATCGATGTGGATGCTTTCTCCATGTGCACAAAGACATATTCAGACTAACATGTATCATGGTTTCAAAAAGTATCTAAAACAAAGACACAATTGACATTTAATGAAGACAGATGTGAGGCAAAGACACGCATTTTGATTCTTCTCTTTCTATGTATTGTTCTGAGACAATTATGATGCCGACAGATTATGGGATGGTAAAATATGTTTAAGTAAAGTTCACTTTGAGTGGCTGAACGCTTGTACAATAAGATACTAGTACACCAAATATAAGCTATGGCTGTGGAGCATAATTACAAATTATATTACAATATTCGTGGCTGATTAGAGTTTGAGTATATATGGAATGAGTGATGTATTGGACGTCATCATTGATGACGTTCATTCGAACGAATGATACTAGAGTTGCGACACCTTAAGGGTTTCGCGGGATGGAATGAGTGGGGAGATCAAATCAAATTGAAAGCCGATTATTTCGACAAAAATTTGGGTACGAAAAAATATGTGGGCAGTGGGTACGAAAAAAAAATAATTTGGGTACGAAAACAAATTTGAGTACGAAAAAAAAAGGGTACGAACAAAATAAAGGTACGAAAAACTATTTGGGTACGAAAAAAATGGGTACGAATAAAAAATTAGGTACGAACAAATTTGTGTACGAAAAAAATTTGAGTACGACATATGGGTACGAAAAAATTTGGGTATGAACAAATTTGTGTACGAAGAAATAATGGGTACGAACATAATATGGGCAGGAAAAAAAACTAATTTGGTTACGAAAACAAATTAGAGTACAAAAAAATAAAGGAAACAAAAAAAAATAGGGTACGAAAACTATTTGGGTACGAAAAAATGTGTACAAATAAAAATTTGGGTACGAAACAAATTTGGGTTCTAAAAAAATGGGTACGATTTTTTTATTTGGGTACGAAAAAAATGGGTATGAAAAAAAAATTGGGTACGAACAAATTTGGGTACGAAAAACATTTCGGTACGAAAAAAATGGGTACGAAAAAAAAATTGGGTTCGAAAACAATTAGGAACAAAAAACATTTGGGTACGAAAAAAATGGGTACGAAAAAAAAAAATTGTTACGGAAAAAATTTGGTACGAACAAAAATTTAGGTACGAAAAAAATGGGTACGAAAAAAATTGGGCACGAAAAAAAAGGGGTACGAAAAAAATTGGGTACGTAAAATTTGGGTACGAAAAACATTTGGGTACGAAAATAATGGGCACGAATTATTTTTTAGGTACGAACAAATTTGGGTACGAAAAACATTTGGGTACGACAAAAATGATTACGAAAATCGAAAAATTGGGGTATGAAAAATCTAATTTGAATTGTCTAGCCCGTCAATTGTCTCCTGGGGGTGAATTGTCTTGGGGTTGCTATTAAGGCTACATGTACTTCCGGCCAAGCCACATGTTTATAGAGATTGCGCAATAAAAAACACCACTTTTTCGTGATTTAATCAAAAACTAGATTTTTCCCAGTAATAGCGAATACGCCAACAGGTAGATCGCGTTATATGTACAGTTAATGGAAAATTTCATAGGGCCATACATTGTAACTCTGTGAAAAATCATCTGACCAGAACCGGCTGATAATATGCATGTCTCCTCTTGGTAGTGAAGCTTCCCATTAAGTTCAATTGAATTCCAGTCATTAGTTGCTGAGAAATAGCCCGGACAAAAATTGTGCATGGACGGACAGACGAAGCGGCGACTATATGCTCCCCCCTTAAAAAATTTGGGGAGAGCATAATAAAAAAGTTGTGGCAATTTAAAGGTGGTACGCAAACTTAAAAATAGATTTATCAATTATATGCTTATTCTTAGTGAAAAAAAGGCCATAATTGTTACAAAATGCTTGATACAGTTATCTGCTTTTGTTTATACATTGGGGTCATGTTGGTTAAGAAGCAAAATACATGTATGAAAGCAATATGTCAATGGACCTAGGAAATATATTCGAGGTGGTACGCAAACATTCCAATGCGCGCACCTACGCCGGGGTGAGTAGGATAGCTACACTATATATATTTCATATATAATAGTCGAGCTCAAAAGTAAATATACTATAAACAACAAGCTTACCTCAATCACAATTTTAATGCAATGCAGTTAAACAATAAAGTTACAATGATATGCCAGGGATTGAAACTAACTTTTTACTATTGTGGGCAACCATCTTTAGTATTTTGGTTGCCCAGATAAAGAATAACGAGCCCAGAAATATGAACATGTGAATATTATTATATTTTTTTAATAAAATAATAGATAATTATATACATTTGCTGACAATACACATGTTCAATGCATGATGTATTATTATGAGCCTGAATTGAATCATGTCCTATTCCTATATAATGAATGTTATTTAACTAGTATTGATCCATGATGATCAATTGTTTTTCAATTTTTATTGCACTGAATTGTTTTAAGATTAAAAAAAAAACAAGTTTACCAACTTTTGAAATTGAGTTGCCCAGGCCAAAATCTACTTGCCCCGGGCTCATGGGAAACCACTTATTTCCATCCCTGTATGCTCTTCATTTTCTGTTCTTCCATCCCATTCTCAAAATTAATTTTAAAGCACAATATTTTTTAATAACATTTGTATGAATTACTAACCATTATCACCCAAAACACAATTTTACAACGCTGTAATCGTGTCGTAGAGATTTAGTTTACTATTATCAGTGTTCTCTTTAAATACCGGCAGCCAGCGATTCTGCCGGTTACATTTACTCTTACATTTACATGACTGCTTCTTTTCCCAAATATATCAAGTAAATGTCATAAATGCTTTTCTTTTACTGCATAGTTGCCGGCCATATAACTGGTACTCAATTTTCTGGAAAACACTGAATTATGCATGAAAAACACACAATACTTAAAATCTTAGATTCGTTTTTAAAATAAATTGACACTTCCAGCTTGTCGCCATTAAAGTCCAAAGATTCAAATAATTTTCCACGAGGTACGTCAACAATTGCGTAATCAAATGAATGAAAAAAAAGAGTAAAGAAAGCCGAACTTTACATAAATTCCAGGTTGATAAACACAACAAGGTAAAGGTACCTTGTAGTCGGTGAGATATAATAATAATACAGTTAGTAAGGCTCGTACCCTGGGTACGGTAAATATACTAAAACGTACCCGGGAATTTTAACACTAAATCGGTTGTTGTCGGGTATTTTGTAAAAATTAATTATGTTTACATTTATGTCAATTTTCTGTTCAATGGCATTTATATTATCAAAACTCATTGTTAAAATCAATGATGTGATTTAATTTTAAATCTTAAATTGTTTAAAGTCGCGTCATTGTATGACGTCGTCAAGTATAATATTTTCCGCGACATCGCACGCTCACTTTTTACCGTCATAGATTTTTTTTAAAGAAACATTTTTTGGTTTGCAAGGTCCGTTAAATGGGGAACACCATATTCGGTATTTATATTATGTTTTAACAATTAATTCATGCTGTGTAATAAATATTGAATAAGATATTTCGATATTGATTGAAAATGTTTCATATGTTATTTATGAAACCTCTTATTCTAATGAGTGTATGCTATTATATTATACTTTGAAAAGCATATCTGTTGTACTATAATCTTATTATTCAAATTAAATCGTTAATTTAACAATGCTTGTCGTCAGTGTTAGTCGTAAATGCTTGTGATCATTGTCGTCAATGTTAGTCGTCAATCCTTATCGTCATTATACATGAAGGAAATAAAAGCAGAAACAGAGACGTATTCTTGATTACTTGCTTATTCCTACGACGTCCTCTCAACACTCAAACTAAAAAGCATGTTGATGCAGATTTTTTAAAAGAGAAGGTTGTTTAAGGTTAACAATATTGTTTTACGTTATCGGTAGCATGTTTAACGACATCGGATTTTTGGCGGATGTACAACTCGGATACAATCTAATATTTGCGGGTATGTTTAAGTTTATTTACCGTACCCAGGGAACATGTAAGTAAAGTTAAGAGTACCCGGGGTACATGTACCGGTAAGTAGTACCCGAGCCGAGAATGACCAATCGAGCCTTCGTAAGTGATTGATGGTGTATGGGATAACATGCATTGAGGGTGTATATTTTTCATGAACAAGTCAATTGAAGGTGTTAGAGATGCATTGATCCATAACATTAAAAAGGGTAATTAACCAAGGGCTTATTAAAATTAAAACGATGATATTACATTGTACCAGCTGTTTATTGTTGAGTACTGTAAGCTTGCAATATTTTAAATAATGTAAACAACTTACCTTGTATTAAGTTGGCACATTGTTGTCAGATGTAGAAACTTTTTATACTTATTTCTGTTAAGTTGCACTGGCTGAACCAAAAGAATTATGTAGTCGTTTCTGAATAATCACGAAACAACCTACTAATGCATATGTGCTTGCCAGTAACTGAGTTTGTGCATTTCCATTCATTATATTATCGGCCTTGGCAAACAGCGTAGACCCAGATGAGACGCCGTGCGATGTCTGCTATTTCGTTACGCTGAAGATTTCCATATCCACGGGTGTTTTTGTGTCAAATGTTATGGTTTTTCAATAGATCGTATACTTATCTACAAAACAGCGAATTAGCGTTCACTTTACATCATCTATGTTATTTTGTTAATACTTTCTCGCGTTCTTTTCGAACTTGTATTGACAGCCATTGGTCGACGCCGTCTGCTATTTCCAACGATGAAGATTTCCATATCCACTGGCGTTTTTTTATGTCAAATGCTAGTGTTTTCCAATTGATCGTATACCTATCTACAAAACGGATAAGTAGCGTTCACTTTACATCGTTTGTGATGATGTTATTTTGTAAATACTTTTAAGCGTTCTTTCTGTCGAAGTCGGCCATTTTGACGTGTGTGAAAAAATACCGACATTCCCGCAATTACCAAAATCCCCAGGAATCCCCGAGATCCCACGAAATCCCCATTAATATTGATTATTTATCGAAAAACTGCGTATTTTAATATAGATTGTTGCGAAATACACTGAAATAACTAATGAAACATTGTTTTTATGAAAGATTGATTTCGGATATTTCGGTAGGGTATCGGTATATCCACATAACGCATTTTGTAATTCCGGTTATGTAAAACTTGCGAAATTTTTTCGTGATTTCATCAAAAACTAGATTTTTCCCAGGTATAACGCCTACGCCAACAGGTAGATCGCATTCTTGTCCATATACATGTCAAATTTCAGCAAACGTGCTGAGCCAGTTTTCAAGAAACTCATTTCGCAGTGATTCTCGCCACCTTAACGAAACTTAGCCCCCTTTATCATTCGTTCGAATGAACGTCATCAATGATGACGTCCAATACATCACTCATTCCATATAGACTTGCGACACCTTAAGGGTTTCGCGGGATGGAATGAGTGGTGAGATCATATACAATTTTCAGCTTCCGGACGCAAGGACCCTCTGGACGTGAAACACCAGCTTTCCAACACTATATGATTCCAGTTCCAAAGCACATATTGCATTTGTTCAAGGAGAAGAACATAAAACGGCATATTCACAAATCTCTGGAAAACAAACAGTGCTAAAAAATATTTTAAGTAGTCATTTACTATTTAATTGATTATGTCCTCTGATTGTTGCATTTTTAATTTAAATACATATGTGTTCCTATATGCATTTATTGTTGTATTGACCTTAAAAAACTAAAACGGATGCCCATTCTTAGTTTGCTGTCTTAGTCTACCCTAAAATTATACATGTTTTTTTGCATAATTGAATTATCAACAAGGGACAAAATTGTCACAAAACCAGGTTTTCATTGTGAAAAAAAAATCTGATAAAGGGAGAAAACTCAAACTGAACTTTTGAAATGACCAAAAAAAATTAACCCCCTTCGTAATTTTTTTTTTTTAAATCTATTTTTAGTCGTGGCGACCTTGACATTGGAGATATTGACGTGATTCTTTCGTGGGACACACCGTCCCATGATGGTGAACAAATGTGCCAAATGATTTTAAAATCTCACAATGAATGACATAGTTATGGCCAGGACAAGCTCATTTATGGCCATTTTTGACCTTTGAACTCAAAGTGTGACCTTGACCTTGGAGATATCGACGTAATTATTTCGCGCGACACACCGTCCAATGATGGTGAACAAATGTGCCATATGATTTTAAAATCTGACGATGAACGACATAGTTATGGCTCGGACAAGCTCATTTATGGCCATTTTTGACCTTTGAACTCAAAGTGTGACCTTGACCTTGGAGATATCGACGTAATTATTTCGCGCGACACACCGTCCAATGATGGTGAACAAATGTGCCAAATGATTTTAAAATCTGACAATGAACGACATAGTTATGGCCCGGACAAGCTTATTCCGCCAGCCTGCCAGCCAGCCAGCCAGCCCGCCAGCCAGCCAGCCAGCCAGCCAGCCAGCCCGCCCGCATTCGCCAATCTAATAACCAGTTTTTTCCTTCGGAAAACCTGGTTAAAAACTGCATACTTGTAAAGGCATTGTCAGAGTTAATTGGTTAAGTTAGAGACAAAGTAAAGCAAATATATTCATTTTTCTTAAAGTGAATCATCCTCTGAAGCCCCCACTGGGATTCAAACCCAGATCTCTTTCCTCTGGGAAGGAAAGTATTCTATCTTGAAATACAAGGGCAAGTAAGAGGACAATTTGCAATTTTAAACCTATAAACATATAAACTTAATTTTTCACATGACCTTAGAAATAAAACAGACATCTCTGAATCTGAAATACATTACAGTTACAATTCAGGTTTTTAGTATTGTGCATTGTACATGAATGTTAAAGTATTGTATTTATCCTTGGTACACAGAACTGCCTAAAGATGCGTAAAATACCAGTATTCAAATCTGAAAATATCCCATGTGTTTGTTTTACTCTGTAAGTATCCCTATTTTATTTCAATAAAGCAGTTTTTTCCTTCTCCTGAAAATTTAACTAAATGTCAGTTATGCTACTTTTTACATTCAGCAAATGACATGTGTCCGTAATGTCAATTTTGAAAATTTGGTAAAAACATTATTATTACCAAAAAGGTAGACTTAATATTATTAAACAGTTGATGTATGTCACCTTAATAAAAACACAAAAATGGGAAAGAAATAAAATGTATAAAAATGTCATTTACATGACTAATAACATTAAGTAGACGATATAGCTTTGATACTTTAGGATAAGAGTAGACCTTAACACATATAGGATAAGAGTAGACCTGAACACAAAATTTACCCAAATTTTCAATTTTCTAACTATAAAAGGGGGCATTATTCTGTCAAAAAACAGAAAAAAATGGGTACGAAAAAAATGTGTGTACGAAAACAATTGGGTAAGAAAAATTTATGCCAAAAACAATATATGCTACAATAGCTTGGGGTCTTGACCACCAAAACGGCTTGGATTTTAATTATGCTGAAATAACTCGGGGTCATGACCACCAAACTGGCTTAGAATTAAATTATGCTGAAATAGCTCAGGATCTTGACCACCAACCTGGCTTGGATTTTTATTATGCTGAAAAAGCTTGGGATCTTTACCACCAAACTGGCTTGGATTTGAATTATGCTCATAGTTCGGGTTCTTGACCACCAAACTGGCTTGCATTTTAATTATGCTGAAATAGCTCAGGATCTTGACCATCAAACTGGCTTTGATTTTAATTATGCCGAAATAGTTCAGGATCTTCACCACCAAACTGGCTTGGATTTTAAATATGCGGAAATAGCTCGAGGTCTCGGCCATGAAACTGGCTAGGATTTTAATTATGCTAAAAAAGCTCGGGTTCTTGACCACCAAACTGGCCTTGATTTTAATAATACCGAAATAGTTCAGGATCTTGACCACTAAACTGACTTGGATTTTAAATATGCTGAAATACCTCAGGGTCTCCCCCACAAAACTGGCTAGGATTTTAATTATGCTGAAAAAGCTTGGGGTCTTGATCACCAAACTGGCCTGGATTTTAATTATAATTTATACCGAAATAGTTCAGGATCTTGACCACTAAACTGACTTGGATTTTTATTATGCTGAAATAGCTCGGGGTCTCCGCAACCAAACTGGCTTGGATTTTAATTATGGTTAGAAAGCTTGGGGTCTTTACCACAAAAATTGACCACCAAACTGGCTTAGATTTTAATTATACCGAAAAAGTTCAGGATCTTGACCACTAACCTGACTTGGATTTTAATTATGCTGAAATAGCTCGGGGTCTCTGCCACCAAACTGGCTTGGATTTTAATTATGGTGAGAAAGCTCGGTGCTTGACCACAAAAATGGCTTGGATTTTAATTATGCTGAAATAGCTTGGGATCTTTACCACCAAAGTGGGCGGGGCCCTGGGGTGGGTAATGTGAACATGGATGGTCGAGACACTGTGTTGTCATAAGAAATCTTAAGTATTAAGTCAATTGGTGAAAAATGGTGCGGCAGAGGCCGACGCGTATTCCCATGCCGCATGTTTGACCCAGGGGGCGCCCCAGGGTTGGTAATGCGGCCATGCATGGTTGAGATTGACCGTAACTATTGTCTTAAGAGATTTCGAGTGCTTGACAGGTTAATGTAAGCCATCATGGAGACGGGTGGTTTATGTGGGTTGGTGGTAATTTAAAAGATGAAGTTTCAAAATAATTATAAAATAAAATTGGGGGGGGGGATTCTGGGGTGGGGCATGGGGGATAGTTTGGGTGCAGTGCATTGTGGTATGTCAGGTAAGTGTTGTTTTGTCAAAGTATGAATCAAATGTGATCATAAATAAAGAAGTTATGGCAATTTAAGCAAAATGTTCAATTATCTAAGTATAAAAGGGGCAATAATTCTGTCAAATGCTTGATACAGTTTTCTGCTCTTGTTTATAGATTGGGATCATGTTGGTAAAGAAGTATGCAAAATATGAAAGCAATATGGCAAAGGACATAGAAAATATTTGAGGTGGTATGCAAACTTTAACATAGATTTATCAATAATATGCATATTCTAAGTATAAAAGGTTAATAATTCTGTCAAAATGCTTGATTCAGTTGTCTGCTCTTGTTTATAGATTGGGATCATGTTGGTAATGAAGTATGCAAAATATGAAAACAATAAGTCAAAGGACATAGAAATATTTAAGGTGGTATGCAAACTTTAACATAGATTTATCAATAATATGCATATTCTAAGTATAAAAGGGGCAATAATTCTGTCAAAATGCTTGATACAGTTGTCTGCTCTTGTTTATAGATAAGGGTCATGTTGGTAAAGAAGTACATGTATGCAAAGTATAAAAGTAATTTGTAAAAGGACAAAGAAAATATATGGGGTAGTACACAAACTTTAACATGTGCACGCTAACGGTAACGCCGACGTGATCAGGATAGCTCCATTATATATATTTCATATATATTAGTCAAGCTAAAAATGAGTGAAAATCTCTGACCTGTCTCCACCCCATCCCCTTTAACTTTTGACCCAGGGGTCAGATCAAAATTCCATATAGTGCAGGGTCGCACATAATGCTCATAGCTACCATGTGTTTAAGTTTCAAGGTTCTAGTGCTAATGGTGTAGGAGATAGTGGCTAGGACAGACGGACAGACTGATGGTGGAGATAACCACAATGAACCTGTTAACAGCCAACTAACGCTGCCAACAAAGCACAAGCATTACGTGTCAGGATGCGGCACTATCTATACAAACTGCATAAGGAATTACAAGACGCTTAGGGTTTGAGGGACACCAAACCTGATTATGAGTCTTCCACACCTTAAGCATCTTAATAACCCTTTGCATGCTGGGAAATTTGTCGTCTGCTAAAATGTCGTCTGCTGAATTTCTAAAATAAGCATTTTCTTTAAAAAATTTTCAAAGAATACTATCAGAATAGCAAACAGTTTGGATCCTGATGAGACGCCACGTTCTGTGGCGTCTCATCTGGATCCAAACTGTTTTCAAAGGCCTTTAAAATTCGGTTCCCGCACTGAAAGGGTTAAATATACTTATTTGCTTGTGTACATGTACCTGATAATAAATTATTATTATTACCTGTTTTGGCATCAACAAGCTTTATCAATTGGCCCTCAAATTTTGCACATAAACGCTACACGATCAACCAATATGCCTTTTCATTTCAAGTCGGAAAGCAATTTAGCCCTTATTCGGCCATTATAGGGTGGAGGATCTATTTAAAATACAACTATTCCAGATACAAAAATATGAATTCATTTATTTAATGCACTTATTTTCTTCTCTTTTGCTACGAAATGACCATAAACCAGCTTTCCCAGTCATATTTTGCACTAGCAGATGATATTTCTTTTTTTACATATGAAAGGTAAAAAGAAATTCAAGCAGCATTTTATAATATAAATTTTAAAATGCACTCAATCATGCACTTCCAAACAAAATTATTGTAATTCTGTTATTTATAATCATATTAATAATGCCTCATTTTTCTCAAGTTTATGGTTTACTATCTTTTTTTCCCAATTTTATGGTTTATCTTGATTATTTTCTGAATTCAAAAGGCACTGGCTTAAAAAAACTGTCTATGCATGTAACTGTATATTGAAATCTCTTTATGAGTGATTATAAATGCATGATAAAATTCTAACATGTTATGTAATAGATAAATCTATATTGTTTGTATTTTTTCGTAAACATTATTAGCCACCGTTGTTGTCAAACATATATTTTTGTTTTATTAATGACGTTGTTTCACAGATTACTGTAACAGAGCTACAGATAAGGTGGGCATTTGTGCAAATACCCAATGTAAAATTGCCGATTACGCATAGAAAAATAAAACCATGCGTTCCGAAACCCCATTGAAATTGCCGATTACGCATATCATATTTTTCCTTTGCATAACGAGTAAATTTGTCCCGGAAATACCCTGGTCCGAAATACCCGGATTCTTTCCGCTTTGTTCAAGCGCTTTCAGTATAACCTTCAGTACAATAATATGTACGGAAAAAAGTGTCTTTGTGACTACGTGTTATTGTTGTGAAAATGTCGAAATCGTGAGGCCTTAAAAATGGAAACATCGTATCCTAGGCACAAAGAAACTCAATTTTAAGATATTTAACCGCAGGCAACACAAAATCAGAAGCGGAAAATATAGTGAAACTAATTCTTGACGATATTATGTCGGAGGCAATTGCTGTCAGTGCTTACATTGTAAGAAAACTGGTGGAAAAAATCGTTGAACTTTTTTTTTTAATCAAGACTGTATATTATGGATACATCTACATAATTACACAAAATCTCTGAAACTAATCAATTAAGAGTGGAACTACAACCAGCTTATTCAGATAAGCAGGTGAGAATTTAAGACAATGAACATACCCAATTTTAAAACAAAGGTACCCAATTGTCAATTAAAGTACCCGTTGTGGGTACCGACTTTTTTGTACCCAATTGAATATGAAAATACCCAATTGAACTCAAAAGTAGTGGGTATTTACCCAATTACTCAGAAAAGTTATCTGGAGCTCTGCTGTAACGTACAATCTTTATACGGAATGAAGGAGTTTTTATTTACAAGTACACTTTTTGTATTTTTTTGATAGTCTACTTAATTTTTGTTTTACTGTTAAATAAAATAACGCCGCACGCGTCAGACTAATGTCGTTAAAATCTAGAGTTTAAATGAAATTATGTCACACGATATACGTATAAAAATATTTAACTGCATGTCCGACTTGTCGTCATTAAATTCAAGTCGTCATTAAATTCAAGATTTAAAATGAAAATACGTCACAAGATATATGTACTTCATACCATACGAGTTTTTTAGGATATTTTCAGATCTGAATACTGGTATTTTACGTGTTAAACTTTAACTGTAATGTATCGCAGATTCAGAGATGTATGTTTTGTTGTAAAGGTCATTTAACCCAACATATCTCAGACACAAAGAGTGTCCAAATTTGTGCAAACAATTAAATTAAAACTAAGACATTTATCGATTGTCATTACCTGCTGTATAATTTATTTGTGTACTGACATATATTCAATTATGGTGAAATCAACCGGGATCACCTTGGTGAGAATCTGGTGGAAAAATCACTGCACTAACCTGAGACATCAGTCTGTCATGATTGATTGCTCAGTTGTACATATTTTTCTAATTCTGGCTACCATAACTTTAAATGTCGCTTTTTATGATTTTTGACTGGCGCGACTTTATAGTTATGGACCAACCCCATTAGGAAAGTCAACCAGAAAATGTCGAAAAGTCGACAGTTAAAAAAGACCGGTCCAAAACAGCTTTTAAATGCAGTTATTGGCCCATATCAATCACTTGATTGGAAAGATTGACATTTTTCACATTTAACTGATACATTATTTCACAAAATACTATCTTAAACATTTAAAATTTATCTATTCTGCTCTTACATATCGAGAAAAACAGCGATGTGACAGACTTTCTTGAAATGCGAATCTCCCGAGATTTCACGGTCATATGATGGTATTTCTACTTTTAGTAACATACCATGTGCTCAAGTGTTTTCAAATTCAGAATGACATTTCTCGGTATTTTAGAATATTCTGGCTTGTTTTGTGAACAAATTGTAGTGTAAATACAAACTCAAAGTAAATATTTAAAACTACCCGATTCACACTGAAATCATTTTTATAATCCACCAGACTTGTTGTTAATCACAAATAATAGATTTCAGAAAACGAAAGTAATGTTTACAATTTCAGCAAAAAATGTCAAGGTCGTTCGAAAGTATCCAAATTAAAACTAGTCTTGGACAAAGCGACAATGGCGTCAAAATTGTGAATTTCAGACTGATGAGAGTTATTTTCATCTATTGTTAGATGCATTTGAAACATTTGAACCTTAAAATATTCCTCGGTGCAGTAATTTATATTCATTCACCAATATATGTAGAAATGTATCCAAGAAAATGAGTATTCTTTGATTTATAGCATGACATAAATATGTTACGACTCTGGTTGACTTTTGATACGGGGTTGGCTTCATCATACAGGTATGTCAATACTATATCAGTGTCCGACAAATTTCTTATTGCATGTTATAGATATTACATGTATGTGCACATGTATGTGTACTTAAATTCGGACAGCACGTTAAGTTGGAAACGTAAATAAAGCGTTTAGATGATCAATACGACTGACTCGTATGGTGTTAATCAATGCAATTGCTCTTTTTAACAACAAATACCGAGTTTCAAGAAATCAAGAGTATTAAATCATTTATTTACTTGTGTCCGACTTTAAGTTCTGTCCGAATTTACGTATTGCATCCGTATGTTACGACACTAGTGTGCAGTCAGTATACAATACAATAATTGTTTCAATAATGAAGGAACTGATACAGTGTAACGGTAACGATACAGCGTGTTTACATTATATTTTATTAAGAGGAAATGTCAATGCCAAATAATTCGCGAGATACCCCGGTACTTTAGTTGAAATTCACAACGAAACTTTTAATGGAAACTAAATGATCTCAATGATGTACCCGCTACGAAATTTTTATTTACAAATAAATACACACATGCCAATTTGTGCGCGCTTTTTATCTTGACCAGGGGCCTATACGTTTGTATAGGTCCCTGTCTGGACAAAGAAATTCATTTATTAAATGTAGAATTTTGTAACCTAAAATAGCTGTACACAACGTGTGCAAACCGTCGCAGGTGATTTACGCAAGTTGCAATTGAACGGTCCTGATTGGGAGCTTATTTCATCATATCTTTAAATAGAATCATATGCCGAAATTCAATTGACACTTTAGAAAATTTCAAACGTTTGTGTTTATGACTCTCATCGTCTATATTACCCTCCCATAATTTGGTTTAAAAAAAATTAAATTGGGCATATATGGGATTATTGATTAACAGTCGATCAATCCAATTATTAATTGACAATGCAAACTAATTAGCAGGTGTTAACCGCGTTGTTATTAATATTCATTTTCGGTTTCGTTACCGTTTTGAAGAATCCGCTATTGTTTTGATTTATTTAATGTTCGGCATCCTTGGATATTTAACGACATCAAAAACGTAGTCGCTCTTACTCATTGTTGCGGTTAACAAAGAATTCCAAACTGCGAAATGATGTTGCATCATGTGCGCCAACTATCCAACCGGCTCTCATTATATTATTAGCAGACGACAAATGTTGATTCTGATTGAATGATTAAAATGCACTCTTACTGTTTACGACATTACCGCAAGTGATCGGTGATTGATAAGATAATTGATTGCACTTTGTTATCGGATTATAAACAAGACACGGTGTAGAAACACATGGTCAGCGTGTTTATTCTACGTATGTCTGTCAATAAAACGGGCTACCGCTCTTATAGATTTATAGTAGCCCGGCGGGCGTCAGCTGAAACATTTCAGTAGCCCGATGAAAAAATTCTGTAGCCCCCGGGCTCCGGGCAATGGATTTGTCGGACACTGCTATATAAATTGTACACTGAAGTTTCTTTAGCTAATATTTTTCTTATGTTGACAGACCATTGACATTGCTGGGGTTTGTTGAGATAAATACTTATTATCATCAGGGGCAGGAAGACATTATAGACATTAAACAGCGTATCATTACGTAGACAACAGTTGCACAACTGTATGCGTAAAAGGTAAATCAGTATATTAATAATTATGTTGACAACTAGCTTACGTAGCAACGTCCGAAAGTATGAAATATCCGACATCTATTTCAATATTTAAAATTCAAGATATAATGACTACTGAACTGTTTTACTTTAAGGAAAAAACAGTAAAAGTATGTTTTTTTATGAAAATGAAACACAACAAACAATATACTTATCATGATAACGGCTAAACGACTTATTATCCCAATATAACACTGTCATTGAATCGCACATTTCAATTAAAAATTATTCCCCTTGAATGTTAATGCATATTGATATAACGAATTCATCAAACGTTATCAAACATGAGTAATTTGCATTGCATCGGATTCCCACAATATTATGTGGATGTAAATCGGATCCGGTTGTTGTTTATGTGTCAAGCTCATTTTGCCAGTGAGATACTTAAATTTCTTGCGTAGTAAAATCGGCTAGATTGAACTTTACCGGTACGCAGTTGTTTACCACTATCAAATCTACTGTAAAGTACACAAAGATACTTACATAATTCTGCCGTATCTGTCTGAATAAACATCCGCTGCACAAAATATAGACATTTGTATTAATGATTATTAAACACAATCATATTTTTCTGTGTTTATTGAATTAATGACACTGAGTTTCTTTGTCGCGTTACAAGATGGCGGATGTCTAACGCTGTTTGTGAAGTGACGTCACAATGTTTATTCGAGCGCGTGCCCGTTCCCACAAAAAAAGTTTAAACACAAAATACTCGAAAACTTGATTTTCACCAGGTATAACGCCTACATCTAACATGTAATATCATAAATCTATATTGTTTGTATTTTTCGTAAACATAATTACCCACCAGTGTGGTCAAACATATTTTTTTGTTTTTAATGACGTTGTTTCACACATTGCTGTAACCAGTGATGTTTTTCGCTTTATATTTTACAGCCTGTGCCTTATGGATTGGGAAAAAGCAAGAAAGTCCATGCAATTGGGAAAAAGTAAACATTATAATTATGATAATGATTATAAATTACAGTTTACCAATTATTTATAAATGCATGATTTCTAAAATTTATATCATAAAAGGAAAGCGCTGGGAAATTAAATTGCTGTATAATAAACTCAATAAACCAATTATTTAGTTTATTGGAAAAGTTTTGCATATTTTGGGGGAAATTTATGTCCGATGGGGAAAAATTGCTACTTTTTGCCATTGGGAAATGGCCTGTAAGAGGCTGTAATTATGGGCAGAAAAAATCACTGGTAATGTACAATCCTTATACGGAATTTAGGAGTTTTATTTACCAGTAAACTTTTTTATTTTTTTGATTCTTTAAAAAATATTTAACTGTTAAATGTAATGTGTCGGACTTGTTATTATTAAAATCTAGAGTTTTAATGAGATTACATCACACAATATAAGTATACAAATATTTAACTCACTACGCATCTGACTTGGCGTCATTAAAATCCAGAGTTAAAATGAAAATACGCCACATGAGATAGGTATTTAATAACATCTTCGCTCTCTTGTATGGTATAAAATTACTGAGGGTGTACATCCTAGTTTAGTGGGATATTTTCAGATTTATATACTGGTATTTTACACGTCTTAAGCTTTAACTGTTACATATCGCAGATTCAAAGATGTCTGTTTCGATTCAATGGCCATTTTACCCAGCATATCCCAGACATGATGAGTGTCCAAATTTGTGCAAACAATTTAATTAAAAGAATGAAATTTATCAGTTGTAATTACCAGCTATATAAAAAAAATTGTAGTGTTAAATTGTGGTGTTATCACCCGGAATAACCAATGTGAGAATAAGGTGGACAAATCACTGCGCTAACCAGACATCAGTACTGTCTGTCATTGATATTGCTCAGCTGTACATATTTTTATTATCTTGACAGGCCATGGACATTGCTCCGGTTTGTTAAGTTAAAGACTTATTATTATCAGGGGCAGGCAGACATTTTATAAATTAAATAGCGCATCATTACTTAGAATGCAGCTGCACAACTGCATAGGAAAACAATAAATCAGTATATTATGTCGACAACTAACTTGCATAGCAAGGTCCGAAATATAAAATATCCGACTTCTATTTCAATATCTTAAATTCAAGATATAATGACGACTTAACTGTTTTACTTTAAGGAAAAAAAACAGTAAAACAATGTTTTTAATGAAAATGAGATAAAGCAAACTGAATACTTATCATTTTTACTGCTTAACAACTAATTATCCAAACATTACACATTCAATCGCACGTTCCAATAAAATTATTCCCCTTGAATGTTAATGCATATTGATAGAACGAATTTATCAAACGTTATCAGGCATTTGTAATTTGAATAACATTGGATATTAAAAACGCACGTATATTAAAGATATTATCGGACAAATAGAATGCCATGTGAATACCAGTGTGTACTTACATTTATCCGACACGTCTCGGAAAGCCTCGCTGTGTAAACCTTTCCTAAACTCGTCGCACACAATAACTTAGATTTATGTCATGAATATCTTAACAACCACACTCGATCTGCACAAAAGACATGCATGTATACTTCGTATTGATATTCAAACACAATTATTACGTCGTTGTTTATAGATTTAGCGCCTAACTGTATATATATTGAATTAATAACGCGTAACGTCAGTTTCTTTGTTTCGTAGCAAGATGGAAGCTAGCCTAAGCGCTTTCATGACGTGACGTCACAATGTTTATCTTTGCGCGTGTGGTTTCCCAAACAAAATATTTAAACACAAAATACTCGAAAAGTTGTTTTTTCCCAGATATGCCGACAACGCCAACAGGTAGATCGCATTCTGGTTCATATACATGTCAAATTTCAGCAAACGTGTTCGGCCAGTTTTCAATTGACTCAAATCGCGACTATATGCCTCAGCTTAACGAAACTTAGCCCCCTTTATCATTCGTTCGAATGAACGTCATCAATGATGACGTCCAATACATCACTCATTCCATAAAGGGGGCTAAGTTTCGTTAAGCTGGCGCATATAGTCGCGATTTGTGGCGCTTGAATACTGGCCGAGCACGTTTGCTGAAATTTGACCTGTATATGGACAAGAATGCGATCTACCTGTTGGCGTAGGCGTTATACCTGGGAAAAATCAAGTTTTCGAGTATTTTGCGTTTAAATATTTTTATGGGAAAGAGCACGCGCGCATGACGTCATGAAAGGCGCTTAGGCTAGCTTCCATCTTGCTACGAAACAAAGAAACTGACGTTACGCGTTATTAATTTAATATAAAGTTAGGCGTTTAATCGATAAACAAAGACGTAATAATTGTGTTTGAATATCAATCGGAAGTACACATGCATGTCTTTTGTGCACAGTGTGGTTTTTTAATAAACATGACATAAATCTATGTGTTATTCAACGTATTGTGTGCGACGAGTTGAAGAGAGGTTTACACGGCTAGGCTTTCCGAGATAAATGTAAGTACACACTGGTATTAGAATGGTATTCTATTTATCCGATAATATCTTGAATATAAATGATATTGAGACAATTATATTATTAGGGTTTAATAATTTATTATTTAATCAATAAATAAACGCGAGCAGCAAATCAATTAATTTCGTTTATAGTGGAAACCGAAAGTAAACAAAGCAACCGTCAAAATGGCTGACGACATAGCAACGTAGGAATTAACACTCAGAAAATATTTACAAAATAAGATCATCAGAAATGATATAAAGTGAACGCTAATTCGCTGTTTTGACGATAAGTATACGATCTATTGAAAAACCATAACATTTGACATAAAAACACCCGCGGATAATCCGATATGGAAATCTTCAGCGTAACGAAATAGCAGACACCACACAGCGTCTCATCTGATTCTACGCTGTTTGCCAAGGCCGATACTATAATGAATGGAAATGCACAAACTCAGTAACTGGCAAGCATATATGCATTAGTAGGTTGTTTCGTGATTATTTAGAAACGACTACATAATTCTTTTGGTTCAGCCAGTGCAACTTAAGAGAAATAAGTATAAAAAGTTTCTACACCTGACAACAATGTGCCAACTTAATACAAGGTAAGTTGTTTACATTATTTAAAATATTGCAACAATAAACAGCTGGTACAATGTAATGTCATCATTTTAATTTTAATAAGCCCGTGGTTAATTACCCTTTTTAATCTTATGGATCAATGCATCTCTAACACCTTCAATTGACTTGTTCATGAAAAATATACACCCTCAGTGCATGTTATCCCATACACCATCACTCACTTACTAAGGCTCGATTGGTCATTCTCGGCTCGGGTACTACTTACCAGTACATGTACCCCGGGTACTCTTAACTTTACTTACATGTACCCCGGGTACGGTAAATAAACTTAAACATACCCGCAAATATTAGATTGTATCCGAGTTGTATATCCGCCCAAAACCCGATATTGTTAAACATCCTACCGATTAACGTAAAACAATATTGTTTACCTTAAAGAAACTTCTCTTTTAAAAAATCTGCATCAACATGCTTTTTAGTATGAGTGTTGAGAGGACGCCGTAGGAATAATTAAGTAATCAAGAATACGTCTCTGTTTCTGCTTTTATTTCCTTCATGTATAATGACGATAAGGATTGACGACTAAAATTGACAACAATGATAACAAGCATAGAAAACTAACACTAACGACAAGCATTGGCAACTAGATGTAACATTGACGATTCTCTACAATAAATGAAATTAACAATAAAAAATGAATAATAAGATTATAGTACAACAGATATGCTTTTCAAAGTATAATATAATAGCATACACTCATTAGAATAAGAGGTTTCATAAATAACAATTTGAAACATGTTCAATCAATATCGAAATATCTTATTCAATATTTATTACACAGCATGAATTAATTGTTAAAACATAATATAAATACCATTTAACCATTCCCCATTTAACGGACCTTGCAAACCAAATAATGTTTCTTTAAAAAAATCTATGACGGTAAAAAGTGAGCGTGCGATGTCGCGGAAAATATTATACTTGACGACGTCATACAATGACGCGACTTTAAACAATTTAAGATTTAAAATTAAATCACATCATTGATTTTAACAATGAGTTTTGATAATATAAATGCCATTGAACAGAAAATTGACATAAATGTAAACATAATTAATTTTTACAAAATACCCGACAACAACAGATTTAGTGTTAAAATTCCCGGGTACGTTTTAGTATATTTACCGTACCCAGGGTACGAGCCTTACTAACTGTATTATTATTATATCTCACCGACTACAAGGTACCTTTACCTTGTTGTGTTTATCAAACTGGAATTTATGTAAAATCCGGCTTTGTTTACTTTTATTTTTCATTCATTTGATTACGCAATTGTTGACGTACCTCGTGGAAAATTATTTGAATCTTTGGATTTTAATGGCGACAAGCTATAAGTGTCAATTTATTTTAAAAACGAATCTAAGATTTTAAGTATTGTGTGTTTTTCATGCATAATTCAGTGTTTTCCAGAAAATTGAGTACCAGTTATATGGCCGGCAACTATGCAGTAAAACAAAAGCATTTATGACATTTACTTGATATATTTGGGAAAAAAAGCCGTCATGTAAATGTAAGAGTAAATGTAACGGGCAGAATCGCTGGCTGCCGGTATTTAAAGAGAACACTGATAATAGTAAACTAAATCTCTACGACACGATTACAGCGTTGTAAAATTGTGTTTTGGGTGATAATGGTTAGTAATTCATACAAATGTTATTAAAAAATATTGTGCTTTAAAATTAATTTTGAGAATGGGATGGAAGAACAGAAAATGAAGAGCATACAGGGATGGAAATAAGTGGTTTCCCATGAGCCCGGGGCAAGTAGATTTTGGCCTGGGCAACTCAATTTCAAAAGTTGGTAAACTTGTTTTTTTTTAAATCTTAAAACAATTCAGTGCAATAAAAATTGAAAAACAATTGATCACCATGGATCAATACTAGTTAAATAACATTCATTATATAGGAATAGGACATGATTCAATTCAGGCTCATAATAATACATCATGCATTGAACATGTGTATTGTCAGCAAATGTATATAATTATCTATTATTTTATTTAAAAAATGTATAATAATATTCACATGTTCATATTTCTGGGCTCGTTATTCTTTACTGTGAAACCATTATTATTCGTCCGACATTAATTTTCGCCTTTTTCGTCCTTCGACCGATGGACGAATTCAAGATCCTAACGAACAATCATGTCCCGTATTTGAAACAAATAAGACTGAATTACCGTAGGCATGAGGCATTTAAATCCAGCGTAATCCACGCATATACACAGGGCTCGAAATTAACACTCGCATACTCGCAAAATGCGAGAAAAAAAGATTGCAAGGTAAGTTATAAGCCACTAGTATTTTTTGCAAATAAATAAATAGTGAAAAAAACTAGTTATATTGCTTACTGCGTTCGACGGCGTGAACGCTAAACCGTAGGTCAATTTTTTGAACTTCCGAATACCCATATGCGGAAGCGCGCACCTTGTTTGTAGACTGGTATACTTATAATACAGATACACAGATGGTATTGATACAAAAAACATGAAACAGTCGACTATTCACACTCAAGTTAAATCCGGTTTTGACACAAAGGGGTGTTCATTATACAGTGTACTGACGACTGACATTTCCTGTAAAACGCGAATGCAATAAGGCTGTATCGAATGCGTCGACTTCGTTTAGGTAAAATAATGTTGATTAGCGCTAATTGTTAACAACTTTATTACCCATTGTGTGTATTGTGTTTTTCAGGGGTGTTGCAGATTATACAGCCTACACGCGGCGAATCCGGATTAAAGACAATACTATTAAACGTAATTAAAATATGACGATGTGTGATCAACACCTGACATCATAACAAAGAACGTGTCAATGACATAAAATAATAAGGGACAGTTACTATCACCTAAAATAACAGACTTGTTAATTGGCATATGCCAAACAAGGCCCACCTCCTGCAAGTGACTACCAAGTGTCACCTCTCTTTCCCCAGCACGATTTTTTTCGCAACCGCGTATTACATGTATTACAAACAAATCGGAATTTGTTTTTTTTTTCAAAACCAGAAATGGACGAATTTAAGAGCGGACGAAATAGTCATTTTTATGAAAAGGGCGAAATTTTGTGCCGACGAAAATAAATGGTTTCACAGTATCTGGGCAACCAAAATACTAAAGATGGTTGCCCACAATAGTAAAAAGTTAGTTTCAATCCCTGGCATATCATTGTAACTTTATTGTTTAACTGCATTGCATTAAAATTGTGATTGAGGTAAGCTTGTTGTTTATAGTATATTTACTTTTTAGCTCGACTATTATATATGAAATATATATAGTGTAGCTATCCTACTCACCCCGGCGTAGGTGCGCGCATTGGAATGTTTGCGTACCACCTCGAATATATTTCCTATGTCCATTGACATATTGCTTTCATACATGTATTTTGCTTCTTAACCAACATGACCCCAATGTATAAACAAAAGCAGATAACTGTATCAAGCATTTTGTAACAATTATGGCCTTTTTTTCACTAAGAATAAGCATATAATTGATAAATCTATTTTAAAGTTTGCGTACCACCTTTAAATTGCCACAACTTTTTTATTATGCTCTCCCCAAATTTTTTAAGGGGGTAGCATATAGTCGCCGCTTCGTCTGTCCGTCCGTGCATAATTTTTGTCGGGCTATTTCTCAGCAACTAATGACTGGAATTCAATTTAACTTAATGGGAAGCTTCACTACCAAGAGGAGACATGCATATTATCAGCCGGTTCTGATGATTTTTCACAGAGTTACAATGTATGGCCCTATGAAATTTTCCATTAACTGTACATATAACGCGATCTACCTGTTGGCGTATTCGTTATTACTGGGAAAAATCTAATTTTTGAATAAAATCACGAAAAAGTGGTGTTTTTTAGTGCGCAATCGCTATAAACACGTGGCTTGGCCGGAAGTACATGTAGCCTTAATAGCAACCCCAAGACAATTCACCCCCAGGAGACAATTCACGGGCTAGACAATTCAAATTAGATTTTTCATACCCCAATTTTTCGATTTTCGTAATCATTTTTGTCGTACCCAAATGTTTTTCGTACCCAAATTTGTTCGTACCTAAAAAAAAATTCGTACCCATTAGTTTCGTACCCAAATGTTTTTCGTATCCAAATTTTTCGTACCCAATTTTTTTCGTACCCCTTTTTTTTCGTGCCCAATTTTTTTCGTACCCATTTTTTTCGTACCTAAATTTTTGTTCGTACCAATTTTTTTTCGTAACAATTTTTTTTTTCGTACCCATTATTTCGTACCCAAATGTTTTTTGTTCCCAATTGTTTTCGTACCCAATTTTTTTTTCGTACCCATTTTTTTCGTACCCGTATGTTTTTCGTACCAAAATTTGTTCGTACCCATTTTTTTTTCCGTACCAATCTTTTTCGTACCCAAATTTGTTCGTACCCAATTTTTTTTTCATACCCATTTTTTTCGTACCCAAATAAAAAAAATCGTACCCATTTTTTTAGTACCCAAATTTGTTTCGTACCCAAATTTTTATTTGTACAAATTTTTTTCGTACCCAAAAAATTTTCGTACCCTAATTTGTTTGTTTCCTTTATTTTTTCGTACTCTAATTTGTTTTCGTAACCAAATTAGTTTTTTTTCCTGCCCATATTATGTTCGTACCCATTATTTCTTCGTACACAAATTTGTTCATACCCAAATTTTTTCGTACCCATATGTCGTACTCAAATTTTTTACGTACACAAATTTGTTCGTACCTAATTTTTTATTCGTACCCATTTTTTTCGTACCCAAATAGTTTTTCGTACCTTTATTTTGTTCGTACCCTTTTTTTTTTCGTACTCAAATTTGTTTTCGTACCCAAATTATTTTTTTTTCGTACCCACTGCCCACATATTTTTTCGTACCAATTTTTTATTTTGAAATAATCGATTTTCAATTTGATTTGAACTCTCCACTCATTCCATCCCGCGAAACCCTTAAGGTGTCGCAACTCTAGTATGGAATGAGTGATGTATTGGACGTCATCATTGATGACGTTCATTCGAACGAATGATAAAGGGGGCTAAGTTTCGTTAAGCTGGCGCATATAGTCGCGATTTGTGGCGCTTGAAAACTAGTCGGTTACTTTTGCTGAAATTTGACATGTATATGGACAAGAATGCGATCTACCTGTTGGCGTAGGCGTTATACCTAGGAAAAAACTAGTTTTCGAGTATTTTGCGTTTAAATATTTTTATGGGAAAGGGCACGCGCGCGTGACGTCATGAAAAGCGCTTAGGCTAGCTTCCATCTTGCTACGAAACAAAGAAACTGACGTTACGCGTTATTAATTCAGTTAGGCGTTTAATCGATAAACAAAGGCGTAATAATTGTGTTTGAATATCAATCGGTAGTACACATGCATGTCTTTTCTGCACATTGTGGTTTTTTAATGAACATGACATAAATCTATGTGTTATTCAACGTATTGAGTGCGACGAGTTAAAGAAAGTTTTACACGGCTAGGCTTTCCGAGATAAATGTAAGTACACACTGGTATAAGAATGGTATTCTATTTATCCGATAATATCTTGAATATAAATGATATTCAGACAATTACATTATTAGGGTTTAATAATTTATTATTTAATCAATAAATAAACGCAAGCAGGAAATCAATTAATTTCGTTTGTAGTGGAAACCGAAAGTAAACAAATCAACCGTCAAAATGGCTGACGACATAGCAACGTAGGAATTAACGCTCAGAAATTATTTACAAAATAAGATCATCAGAAATGATGTAAAGTGAACGCTAATTCGCTGTTTTGTAGATAAGTATACGATCTATTGAAAAACCATAACATTTGACATAAAAACACCCGCGGATATGGAAATCTTCAGCGTAACGAAATAGCAGACATCACACGGCGTTTCATTTGATTCTACGCTGTTTGCCAAGGCCGATAATGAATGGAAATGCACAAACTCAGTAACTGGCAAGCATATAAGCATTAGTAGGTTGTTTCGTGATTATTTAGAAACGACTACATAATTCTTTTGGTTCAGCCAGTGCAACTTAACAGAAATAAGTATAAAAAGTTTCTACACCTGACAACAATGTGCCAACTTAATACAAAGTAAGTTGTTTACATTATTTAAAATATTGCAAGCTTACAGTATACAACAATAAACAGCTGGTACAATGTAATGTCATCATTTTAATTTTAATAAGCCTGTTGTTAATTACCCTTTTTAATCTTCTGGATCAATGCATCTCTAACACCTTCAATTGACTTGTTCGTGAAAAATATACACCCTCAGTGCATGTTATCCCATACACCATCACTCACTTACTAAGGCTCGATATATCCTTCTCGGCTCGGGTACTGCTTACCGGTACATGTACCCCAGGTACTCTTAATTTTACTTACATGTACCCCGGGTACGGTAAATAAACTTAAACATACCCGCAAATATTAGATTGTATCCGAGTTGTATATCCGCCAAAAATCCGATGTCGTTAAACATGCTACGGATTAACGTAAAACAATATTGTTTACCTTAAACAAACTTCTCTTTTAAAAAATCAGCATCAACATGCTTTTTAGTATGAGTGTTGAGAGGACGCCGTAGGAATAAGCAAGTAATCAATAATACGTCTCTGTTTCTGCTTTTATTTCCTTCATGTATAATGACGATAAGGATTGACGACTAACATTGACGACAATGATTACAAGCATTGACGACTTACGTTGACGACAAGCATTGGCGACTAGATGTAACATTGACCATTCTCTACAATAAATGAAATTAACAATAAAAAAGGAGTAATAAGATTATAGTACAACAGATATGCTATTCAAAGTATAATATAATAGCATACACTCATTAGAATAAAAGGTTTCATAAATAACAATTTGAAAAATTTTCAATAAATATCGAAATATCTTATACAATATTTATTACACAGCATTAATTAATTGTTAAAACATAATATAAAGACAGAATATGGTGTTCCCCATTTAACGGACCTTGCAAACCAAATAATGTTTCTTTTTAAAAATCTATGACGGTAAAAAGTGAACGTGCGATGTCGCGGAAAATATTATACTTGACGACGTCATACAATGACGCGACTTTAAACAATTTAAGATTTAAAATTAAATCACATTATTGATTTTAACAATGAGTTTTGATAATATAAATGCCATTTAACAGAAAATTGACAGAAATGTAAACATAATTAATTTTGACAAAATAGCCGACAACAACCTATTTAGTGTTAAAATTCCCGGGTACGTTTTAGTATATTTACCGTACCCAGGGTACGAGCCTTACTAACTGTATTATTATTATATCTCACCGACTACAAGGTACCTTTACCTTGTTGTGTTTATCAACCTGGAATTTATGTAAAATCCGGCTTTCTTTACTTTTATTTTTCATTCATTTGATTACGCAATTGTTGACGTATCTCGTGGAAAATTATTTGAATCTTTGGATTTTAATGGCGACAAGCTGGAAGTGTCAATTTATTTTAAAAACAAATCTAAGATTTTAAATATTGTGTGTTTGTCATGCATAATTCAGTGTTTTCCAGAAAAATTAGAGTAGCCAGTTATATGGCCGGCAACTATGCAGTAAAACGAAAGCATTTATGACATTTACTTGATATATTTGGGAAAAGTAGCCGGCATGTTAATGTAAGAGTAAATGTAACCGGCAAAATCGCTGGCTGCCGGTATTTGAAGAGAACACTGATAATAGTAAACTAAATCTCTACGACAGGATTACAGCTTTGTAAAATTGTTTTTTGGGTGATAATGGTTAGCAATTCATACAAATGTTATTAAAAAATACTGTGCTTTTAAATTAATTTTGAGAATGGGATGGAAGAACAGAAAATGAAGAGCATACAGGGATGGAAATAAGTGGGTTCCTGTGAGCCCGGGGCAGGTAGATTTTGGCCTGGGCAACTCAATTTCAAAAGTTGGTTAATTTTTTTTTTTGATCTTAAAACAATTCAGTGCAATAAAAATTGAAAAACAATTGATCACCATGGATCAATACTAGTTAAATAATATTCATTATTTAGGAATAGGACATGATTCAATTCAGGCTCATAATAATACATCATGCATTGAACATGTGTATTGCCAGCAAATGTATTTAATTATCTATTATTTTATTAAAAGAATGTATAATATTCACATGTTCATATTTCTGGGCTCGTTATTCTTTATCTGGGCAACCAAAATACTAAAGACGGTTGCCCACAATAGTAAAAAGTTAGTTTCAATCCCTGGCATATCATTGTAACTTTATTGTTATAAGCATTGAATTAAAGTTGTGATTGAGGTTAGCTTGTTGTTTATAGTATATTTACTTTTTTGCTCCACTATTATATATGAAATATATATAGTGTAGCTATCCTACTCACCGCAGCGTCGGCGTGCGCATTGGAATGTTTGCGTACCACCTCAAATATATTTCCTTTGTCCACTGCCAGATTGCTTTTATATTTTGCATACTTCTTTACCAACATAACCCCAATCTATAAACAAGAGCAGACAACTGTATCAAGCATTTAAAAAAAATTAGGCCCTTTTTCACTTAGAATATGCATATTATTGATAAATCTATGTTGAAGTTCGCATACCACCTCAAATTTTCAATGTCCCTTGACATATTGCTTTCATACATGTATTTTGCTTTTTAAGCAACATGACCCCAATGTATAAACAAGAGCAGATAACTGTATCAAGCATTTTGTAACAATTATGGCCTTTTTTCACCAAGAATAAGCATAAATTCGATAAATCTAGTTAAAAGTTTGCGTACCACCTTTAAATTGCCATAACTTCTTTATTATGTTCCCCCAAATTTTTAAGGAGGAGCATTATAGTCGCCGCTTCGTCTGTCCGTCCGTGCACAATTTTTGTCGGGGCTATTTCTCAGCAACTAATGACTGGAATTCAATTAAACTTAATGGGAAGCTTCACTACCAAGAGGAGATGTGCATATTATCAGCTGGTTCTGGTCGGATGATTTTTCACAGAGTTACCGGTACAATGTATGGCCCTTTGAAATTTTCCATTAACTGTACATATAGTGCAATTCTTGTCCGGTCTGGGCAACCAATGACCGGAATTCAATGAAACTTTATGGGAAACTTCACTACCAAGAGGACATGTGCATATTATCAGCCAGTTCTTGTCGGATGATTTTTCACAGGTTATGGCCCTTTGAAATTTTCCATATAGTGCAATTCTTGTCCAAGCTATTTCTCAGCAACTTATTACCAATTGTTTTTTCGTAATCATTTTTTTCGTACCCAAATGTTTTTTGTACCCAAATGTGTTCGTACCCAATTTTTTTTTCGTTCCCATATTTTTCGTACTAAAATTTTTTTTGTACCCAATTTTTTTCGTACACAATTTTTTTTTCGTACCCAATTTTTTTTCGTACCCATTTTTTTCCTACAATTTTTTTTCGTAACCAATTTTTGTGTACCCAAATCTTTTTTTGTACCCAATTTGTTTGTACCCAAATGTTTTTCGTTCCCAATTTTTTTCATACCCAAATTTTTTTTTCGTACCCATTTTTTTCGTACCCAAATTTGATTTGTTCCCAAATTTTGTTGTACCCAAATATTTATTTGTACCCTTTTTTTTCGTACCCAAATAGTTTTTCGTACCCTAATTTTTTTTCATAACCAAATTTTTCGTACACAAATTTGTTCGTACCAAAATTTCTTCGTACCCATTTGTTCGTACTCAAATTTTTTTCGTACACAAATTTGTTCGTACCTTATTTTTTATTTATACCCATTTTTTTCGTACCAAAATAGTTTTTTGTACCCTTATTTTGTTTTGTTCCCTTTTCTTCGTACTCAAATTTGTTTTCGTACCGAATTTTTTTTTTTTCGTACCCACATATTTTTTCGTACCAATTTTTTTTTGGAAATAATCGATTTTCAATTTGATTTCATCTCTCCACTCATTCCATCCCGCGAAACCCTTAAGGTGTCGCAAGTCTAGTAAGGAATATAAGCTTCAACCTGAAACGTGGCTTTTCAAACAACATTCGAAACGAAATTCGGTATAAATTCCAGTGTAAAATATAGATAGTTAGTGAATTAAATTCACATGTTGGGAACAAAAGTGGTCAATCTTCGTATGGTATTTGTACAACGACACATGTTGTCAATAAAATAAAAATTCCATTTATGCGTACAACACATACAACAAGGTTCAACAGAGATAGACCTGTTACAGACAAATCAAAGGATGAATACATTAAGAACGACATTCACAGTATTTAACAGTTTCAAAGATCTTTAAAAATGTGTTTCTTTTTATGAACAAGAGAACATATCCTTAGTATATGTGTTATATATTTAAGTAATTATTGACAGAGCACTATTGTTTTATCTTGTTGTTTAAATGCATTATTGAATTATATTAAAACGTGCTTCATGTAGTAGATATAACACCAAATAATTTCAAACATTATCGTATTGTGAAATCTTCACGTAACACTAGTGCATGTATTTCAAATTTCTGTGTCCTTAGAGATAACTTTTTTGTTATATGGAATGAGTGATGTATTGGACGTCATCATTGATGACGTTCAATCGAACGAATGATAAAGGGGGCTAAGTTTCATTAAGTTGGTGCATATAGTCGCGATTTGGGCGCCTTGAAAACGGGTCGGTTAATTTTGCTGAAATTTGACATGTATATGGACAAGAATGCGATCTACCTGTTGGCGTAGGCGTTATACCTGGGAAAAATCAAGTTTTTTGATTAAATCACGAAAAAGTTTCGCAAGTTTGACAAAACCGGAATTACAAAATGCGGTATGTGGATATACCGAGTTCCTACCGAAATCCCCGAAATCAAACTTTGATAAAACAATGTTTCATTAGTGATTTCAGTGTATTTCGCAACGATCTATATTAAAATACGCAGTTTTTCAATACACAATCAATATTAATGGGGATTTCGTGGGATCTCGTGGATTTCTGGGGATTTTGGTAATTACGGGAAATTCGGTATTTCTTCACAGGGTGCTGGATGTTTCGGTAAATGACCAGTTCGGTAAATTGATTTATAGAGTAAAAGTCGTGGATGTTTCGGTAAATTGATTTTATATAGGAGGTATACCTACAACGAGGTGTTAATGACACCTATTATCGGCTTACAATAACATTGGGGGCATTTATTTGCAAACTGTGGATTACTTTTGAGTTGAGTAATTAATGCCATGCCTAAGGTAAAGAATTTAGTTAATTTTACGATTTAAATAACGCAATACTGTTGTTTGGTTTTTAAATTGGTGCTTTTATTTAATTAACAAAATTATAACATAATAGTAAAAATAAGAAATAATGATTTATGGCGGAATAAATGTAAGCTCTGCAATTACGTTTAATGCTATTTTAAAAAGTTTTTTATGATTAAAGAATAAAGGTTTCATGTTGAATTTTATATTTATTTATATGTTTTATTATTTCTTTCTGGTCGCGCCAGTTCCTTCACCTGAAACAAATATAACGTAAGTTATCTATAATTATAAATTATATTGTTCAAAATAAAATACACTTCAAAGTAAAAGTAGATTTAATAAAATAAGTTATAAGACAATATCCATATTATAAGCTAGATAAGATTATAAGTTAGATTTTGCAAAATAAATTACACTTCAATAATAAAATATCCAAACAATCGTACCTTCTTAGCTATTTTCATCTTTTTTGTAGCACCAGGATCTTGTGGATGAACGTGTCCTGCTACACCCGATGTGAACATGTCGCGGTACTGTTTCACGGATGCCGGACATTTTACTGTCTTGTTTCGCACCGAGCATCGCCAGAATTGTCTCTCTCCGGACGTTACCTAAAATGATAAAACAAATCATGTGTAATATTTATTTCAGTGAATTCAACATGCGTGTAACGAATTATCATGCAAAATCACAGAATTTTATATTATTATAAACACGTTCATGTGAGCTGCATTTATCAGACATCTTATGTATTATCAATGTATGTAATTCATTTTAATGAAACGTAAAATACATACCCCCTTCGTGTAAGAATATCCATCCGAACTGATCAGTTTCGCCGCACCTCGCTTAGTCCCGGACTCCACAATCTCATACGTAATTACGGCGTCGTCGGCGGGGATTTCGTCGTTCAGCTCAAGGTCATCAGGTAAAGACGTGTCTACCACTGGTGTTGGTCGTTCGTACTCTTGGGCTAGGTCGAATGACACATCTGGTATGGTAGTGTTACCCCCATGTCTTAGATCTTCTTGTGCAAGATTTCTGAGTGGCGATACCGGGATTTCAAGTGGTGGTGGTGGTTCGTCGACGTTCCTGCAACCATTACAGAACCACTCTATCTGTACCTCACCACTGCGCAGTTGCATGTACTGCTGATGGGTAATTTCTAAAAATAAAAAATAAATAAAGCAAAGTTATAACATAATATGATTTTTATATTTACAACCATTATCTGTTAATTTACGTTAATTAAGGCATTACTTATGATCAGTTTTAAATCACGACATTACAGGCGACAACACAATTCACAATTTTAATGTATCTATATTATCACTAAGAAATTACTAAGACTTACCGGTGTGTCTACGGTGACTCCATCTTCCACATGAATCACATGCAATAGCGTGCGCACGAGAAGTGACCTCAATATTGCAGTAAATACATGGATGTTCAGCCATGATTGTATGATACAGTAAAAGAAATCATCTGCCTATATACATACTTTAACATTTGAGCAACAACACTTACCATAATTACTCGATAACCCGCGAAAATTTTCTCTTCATCCTCTCATTGATTTCTTATTTGACAATGACCATGATAATTTTATAATTACCTAATTACATAATAATGTTATTTTTACCACAAATAAACATCCTTTGATGTCACCACCAGTATTTTTTGGTAAACATGATTAAAGAAGGAAAACGTTTGTTTATTTCACAGTTTGAAAGTTACTGGTCGTGTATGTAAAAACTCGGCCACCAGTGTTAAAGCATGTTCACGATCTAAACATAAATATCTAGATTATTTTAAGAATAATACCTTATGTGCAGAACTGTTTGTAGGAAAAAAAAGCGAGAAATTTATTTACATACGAAACAAACATATTTGATCTTATTATTTTAAACCACCGAAAATTAACCATTACATAAACATGAGGTAGTTTGCCAACATAATGAATATGTTGCCCAGCTCTTGCCACGTGGAGGCCACCTCTTGTAAGAGCCACATTATTATATTTTTTTAACTGCTTTAATTAAGGTATTTATCAACTAAATTTTTAAAAACATATATAAAATACAAAACGATCATGACCTTAATATATAATTTACCTCCATCGATTAGAAATTTAATAGGTTGCAAGCCTGGATAATTAATAATAACACTTTGCAAACATCGTACATTTAAACAGATAATTTAATTAGTACCAAACAACTCAATTAATGTACATCAAAATTAATCCACAGTTTGCAAATAAATGCCCCTAATGTTATTGTAAGCCGATAATAGGTGTCATTAACACCTCGTTGTAGGTATACCTCCTATATAAAATCAATTTACCGAAACATCCACGACTTTTACTCTATAAATCAATTTACCGAACTGGTCATTTACCGAAACATCCATAACCCTCTTCACACCCGTCAAAATGGTCGACTTCGTCAGAATGAACGCTTAGAAAGTATTTACAAAAAAACATCATCTCAAACGATGTAAAGTGAACGCTACTTATCTGTTTTGTAGATAAATATACGATCCATTGGAAAACACTAACATTTGACATAAAAAAACGCCAGTGGATATGGAAATCTTCATCGTTTGAAATAGCAGACGGCGTCGACCAAAGGCGAAAAGATCGCGAGAAAGTATTCACAAAATAACATAATTAAAAATGATGTCAAGTGAACGCTAATTCGCTGTTTTGTAGATAAGTATACGATCTATTGAAAAACCATAACATTTGACATAAAACACCCGTGGATATGCAAATCTTCTGCGTACCAAATAGCAGACATCATGCGGCGTCTAATCTGAGTCTACGCTGTTTGCCAAGGCCGATAGTATAATGAATGGAAATGCACAAACTCAGCAACTGGCAAGCATATATGCATTAGTAGATTGTTTCGTGATTATTTAGAAACGACTACATAATTCTTTTGGTTCAGCCAGTGCAACTTAACAGAAATAAGTATAATAGTTTCTACACCTGACAACAATGTGCCAACTTTATACAAGGTAAGTTGTTTACATTATTTAAAATATTTCAAGCTTACAATATACAACAATAAACAGCTGGTACAATGTAATGGCATCGTTTTAATTTTAATAAGCCCGTGGTTAATTACCCTTTTTAATCTTATGGTTCAATGCATCTCTAACACCTTCAATTGACATTCTCGGCTCGGGTACTACTTACCGGTACATGTACCCCGGGTACTCTTAACTTTACTTACATGTAGCCCGGGTACGGTAAAGAAACTTAAACATACCCGCAAATATTAGATTGTATCCGAGTTGTATATCTGCCAAAAATCCGATGTCGTTAAACATGCTAGCGATTAAAGTAAAACAATATTGTTTACCTTAAAGAAACTTCTCTTTAAAAAAAATCTGCATCAACATGCTTTTTAGTATGAGTGTTGAGAGGACGCCGTAGGAATAATCAAGTAATCAAGAAAACGTCTCTGTTTCTGCTTTTATTTCCTTCATGTATAATGACGATAAGGATTGACGACTAACATTGACGGCAATGATAACAAGCATTGAAAACTAACACTAACGACAAGGATTGGCGACTAGATGTAACATTGACGATTCTCTACAATAAATGAAATTAACAATAAAGAATGAATTATACGATTATAGTACAACAGATCTGCTATTCGAAGTATAATATGATAGCATACACTCATTAGAATAAAAGGTTTCATAAATAACAATTTGAAACATTTTCAATAAATATCGAAATATCTTATACAATATTTATTACACAGCATGAATTATTTGTTAAAACATAATATAAATACCAAATATGGTGTTCCCCATTTAACGGACCTCGCAAACCAAAAAATGTTTCTTTAAAAAAATCTATGACGGTAAAAAGTGAACGTGCGACATCGCGGAAAATATACTTGACAACGTCATACAATGACGCGACTTTAAACAATTTAAGATTTTAAATTGAATCACATTAATGATTGTAAAAATGAGTTTTGATAATACATTGTATAAATGCCATTTAACAGAAAATTGACATAAATGTAAACATAATTAATTTTTACAAAATAGCCGACAACAACCGATTTAGTGTTAAAATTCCCGGGTATGTTTTAGTATATTTACCGTACCCAGGGTACGAGCCTTACTAACTGTATTATTATTATATCTCACCGACTACCTTTACCTTGTTGTGTTTCAACCTGAAATTTATGTAAAATCCGGCTTTCTTTACTTTTATTTTTCATTCATTTGATTACGCAATTGTTGACGTATCTCGTGGAAAATTATTTGAATCTTTGGATTTTAGTGACGACAAGCTGGAAGTGTCAATTTATTTTTTACAATGAATCTAAGATGTATTTAATTTTTGTGTGTTTGTCATGCATAGTTCAGTGTTTTCCAGAAAAATTTGAGTAGCCAGTTATATGGCCGGCAACTATGCAGTAAAACCAAAGCATTTGTGACATTTACTTGATATATTTGGGAAAAGTAGCCGGCATCAAGAGTTAATGTAACCGGCAAGATCGCTAGCAGCCGGTATTTAAAGAGAACACTGATAATAGTAAACTAAATCTCTACGACGGGATTACAGCTTTGTAAAATTGTTTTTTGGGTGATAATGGTTAGTAATTCATACTAATGTTATTAAAAAATATCGGCTTTAAATTTAATTTTGAGAATGCGATGGAAGAACAGAAAATGAAGAGCATACAGGGATGGAAATAAGTGGTTTACCGTGAACCCGGGGCAAGTAGATTTTGGCCTGGGCAACTCAATTTCAAAAGTTGGTAAACTTCTTTTTTTTAAAGCTTAAAACAATTCACTGCAATAAAAATTGAAAAACAATTGATCACCATGGATCAATACTAGTTAAATAACATTCATTATTTAGGAATAGGACATGATTCAATTCAGGCTCATAATAAAACATCATGCATTGAACATGTGTTGTCAGCAAATGTATTTAATTATCTATTATTTTATTAAAAGAATGTATAATATTCACATGTTCATATTTCTGGGCTCGTTATTCTTTATCTGGGCAACCAAAATACTAAAGATGGTTGCCCACAATAGTAAACAGTTAGTTTCAATCCCTGGCATATCATTGTATCTCTATTGTTATAAGCATTGCATTAAAGTTGTGATTGAGGTTAGCCTGTTGTTTATGGTATATTTACATTTTAGCTTGACTGTTATATATGAAATATATATAGTCGAGCTATCCTACTCAACCCGGCGTCGGCTTGCGCATTGAAATGTTTGCGTACCACCTCAAATATATTTCCTATGTCCATTGACATATTGCTTTTATATTTTGCATACTTCATTACCGACATAAACCCAATCTATAAACAAGAGCAGACAACTCATTTACTGTATCAAGCATTTTAACAGAATTAGGCCCTTTTTCACTTAGAATAATATGCATATTATTGATAAATCTATGTTAAAGTTTGCATATGACCTCAAATATTTTTTATGTCCCTTGACATATTGCGTTCATACACCATGTATTTTGCTTATTAACCAACATGACCCCAATGTATAAACAAGAGCAGATAACTGTATCAAGCATTTTGTAACAATTATGGCCTTTTTTTCACTTAGAATAAGCATATAATTGATAAATCTATTATTAAGTTTGCGTACCACCTTTAAATTGCCATAACTTGTTTATTATGCTCCCCCCCAAATTTTTTAGGGGGAGCATATAGTCGCCGCTTCGTCTGTCCGTCGGTGCACAAATTTGTTTCGTACCCAATTTTTTTTGTACCCAAATTTATATATGTACCCTTTTTTTTCGTACCCAAATAGTTTTTTGTACCCTAATTTTTTCGTTCCCTATAGGTTTTCATAACCAAATTTTTTTTCGTACCCAATTTTTTTTTTACACAAATTTGTTCGAACCCAAATTTCTTTGAACCCATTTGTTCGTACTCAAATTTTTTTCGTACCCAAATTCGTTTTGTTCCCAATTTTTTTTGTACCCAAATTTTTATTTCAACCTTTTTTTTCGTACCCAAATAGTTTTTCGTACCCTAATTTTTTTTCATAACCAATTTTTTTTTCGTACCCACATTTTTTTGTACCCAATTTTTTCGTACACAAATTTGTTCGTACCCAAATTTCTTCGTACCCATTTGTTCGTACTCATTTTTTTTTCGTACACAAATTTTTTCGTACCTTATTTTTTATTTGTACCCATTTTTTTCGTACCAAAATAGTTTTTTCGTTCCCTTATTTTGTTTGTACCCTTTTTATCGTACTCAAATTTGTTTTCGTACCCAAATTTGTTTTTTTTTCCTACCCGCATATTTTTTCGTACCATTTTTTTTTAGAAATAATCGATTTTCAATTTGATTTCATCTCTCCACTCATTCCATCCCGCGAAACCCTTAAGGTGTCGCAACTCTAGTACAGTATGGAATGAGTGATGTATTGAACGTCATCATTGATGACGTTCATTCGAACGAATGATAAAGGGGGCTAAGTTTCGTTAAGCTGAGGCAAATCACTGCGATTTGAGCGCCTTGAAAACTGGTCAGTTACTTTTGCTGAAATTTTGCATGTATATGGAGAAGAATGCGATCTACCTGTTGGCGTAGGCGTTATACCTGGGAAAAATCTAGTTTTTTGATTAAATCACGAAAAAGTTTCGCAAGTTTGACAAAACCGGATTTACAAAATGCGGTATGTGGATATACCGAAGTCCTACCGAAATCCCCGAAATCAAACTTTGATAAAACAATGTTTCATTAGTGATTTCAGTGTATTTCGCAACGATCTATATTAAAATACGCAGTTTTTCAATACACAATCAATATTAATGGGGATTTCGTCGGATCTCGTGGTTTTCTGCGGATTTTGGTAATTACGGGAAATTCGGTATTTCTTCACACCCGTCAAAATGGTCGACTTCGTCAGAATGAACGCTTAGAAAGTATTTACAAAAAAAATCATCTCAAACGATGTAAAGTGAACGCTACTTATCTGTTTTGTAGATAAGTATACGATCCATTGGAAAACACTAACATTTGACATAAAAAAACGCCAGTGGATATGGAAATCTTCATCGTTTGAAATAGCAGACGGCGTCGACCAAAGGCGAAAAGATCGCGAGAAAGTATTCACAAAATAACATAATTAAAAATGATGTCAAGTGCACGCTAATTCGCTGTTTTGTAGATAAGTATACGATCTATTGAAAAACCATAACATTTGACATAAAACACCCGTGGATATGCAAATCTTCTGCGTACCAAATAGCAGACATCATGCGGCGTCTAATCTGAGTCTACGCTGTTTGCCAAGGCCGATAGTATAATGAATGGAAATGCACAAACTCAGCAACTAGCAAGCATATATGCATTAGTAGATTGTTTCGTGATTATTTAGAAACGACTACATAATTCTTTTGGTTCAGCCAGTGCAACTTAACAGAAATAAGTATAATAGTTTCTACACCTGACAACAATGTGCCAACTTTATACAAGGTAAGTTGTTTACATTATTTAAAATATTTCAAGCTTACAGTATACAACAATAAACAGCTGGTACAATGTTATGTCATCGTTTTAATTTTAATAAGCCCGTGGTTAATTACCCTTTTTAATCTTATGGTTCAATGCCGGCAATGGTTATACGCAATGGTTATATGGCCGGCAACTATGCAGTAAAACCAAAGCATTTGTGACATTTACTTGATATATTTGGGAAAAGTAGCCGGCATCAAGAGTTAATGTAACCGGCAAGATCGCTAGCAGCCGGTATTTAAAGAGAACACTGATAATAGTAAACTAAATCTCTACGACGGGATTACAGCTTTGTAAAATTGTTTTTTGGGTGATAATGGTTAGTAATTCATACTAATGTTATTAAAAAATATCGGCTTTAAATTTAATTTTGAGAATGCGATGGAAGAACAGAAAATGAAGAGCATACAGGGATGTAAATAAGTGGTTTACCGTGAACCCGGGGCAAGTAGATTTTGGTCTGGGCAACTCAATTTCAAAAGTTGGTAAACTTCTTTTTTTTAAAGCTTAAAACAATTCACTGCAATAAAAATTGAAAAACAATTGATCACCATGGATCAATACTAGTTAAATAACATTCATTATTTAGGAATAGGACATGATTCAATTCAGGCTCATAATAAAACATCATGCATTGAACATGTGTTGTCAGCAAATGTATTTAATTATCTATTATTTTATTAAAAGAATGTATAATATTCACATGTTCATATTTCTGGGCTCGTTATTCTTTATCTGGGCAACCAAAATACTAAAGATGGTTGCCCACAATAGTAAACAGTTAGTTTCAATCCCTGGCATATCATTGTATCTCTATTGTTACAAGCATTGCATTAAAGTTGTGATTGAGGTTAGCCTGTTGTTTATGGTATATTTACATTTTAGCTTGACTGTTATATATGAAATATATATAGTCGAGCTATCCTACTCAACCCGGCGTCGGCTTGCGCATTGGAATGTTTGCGTACCACCGCAAATATATTTCCTATGTCCATTGACATATTGCTTTTATATTTTGCATACTTCATTACCGACATAAACCCAATCTATAAACAAGAGCAGACAACTCATTTACTGTATCAAGCATTTTAACAGAATTAGGCCCTTTTTCACTTAGAATAATATGCATATTATTGATAAATCTATGTTAAAGTTTGCATATGACCTCAAATATTTTTTATGTCCCTTGACATATTGCGTTCATACACCATGTATTTTGCTTATTAACCAACATGACCCCAATGTATAAACAAGAGCAGATAACTGTATCAAGCATTTTGTAACAATTATGGCCTTTTTAACCAGGTTTTCCGAAGGAAAAAACTGGTTATTAGATTGGCGAATGCGGGCGGGCTGGCTGGCGGGCTGGCGGAATAAGCTTGTCCGGGCCATAACTATGTCGTTCATTGTCAGATTTTAAAATCATTTGGCACATTTGTTCACCATCATTGGACAGTGTGTCGCGCGAAATAATTACGTCGATATCTCCAAGGTCAAGGTCACACTTTGAGTTCAAAGGTCAAAAATGGCCATAAATGAGCTTGTCCGAGCCATAACTATGTCGTTCATCGTCAGATTTTAAAATCATTTGGCACATTTGTTCACCATCATTGGAGGGTGTGTCGCGCGAAATAATTACGTCGATATCTCCAAGGTCAAGGTCACACTTTGAGTTCAAAGTTCAAAAATGGCCATAAATGAGCTTGTCCTGGCCATAACTATGTCATTCATTGTGAGATTTTAAAATCATTTGGCACATTTGTTCACCATCATGGGACGGTGTGTCCCACGAAAGAATCACGTCAATATCTCCAATGTCAAGGCCGCCACGACTAAAAATAGATTTAAAAAAAAAAAAACTTTCAAAGGGGGTTAATTTTTTTTGGTCATTTCAAAAGTTCAGTTTGAGTTTTCTCCCTTTATCAGATTTTTTTTTCACAATGAAAACCTGGTTTTGTGACAATTTTGTCCCTTGTTTTCACTTAGAATAAGCATATAATTGATAAATCTATTATTAAGTTTGCGTACCACCTTTAAATTGCCATAACTTGTTTATTATGCTCCCCCCCCAAATTTTTTAGGGGGAGCATATAGTTGCCGCTTCGTCTGTCCGTCGGTGCACAAATTTGTTTCGTACCCAATTTTTTTTGTACCCAAATTTATATATGTACCCTTTTTTTTCGTACCCAAATAGTTTTTTGTACCCTAATTTTTTCGTTCCCTATAGGTTTTCATAACCAAATTTTTTTTCGTACCCAATTTTTTTTTTACACAAATTTGTTCGAACCCAAATTTCTTTGAACCCAAATTTCTTTGAACCCATTTGTTCGTACTCAAATTTTTTTCGTACCCAAATTCGTTTTGTTCCCAATTTTTTTTGTACCCAAATTTTTATTTGAACCTTTTTTTTCGTACCCAAATAGTTTTTCGTACCCTAATTTTTTTTCATAACCAATTTTTTTTTCGTACCCACATTTTTTTGTACCCAATTTTTTCGTACACAAATTTGTTCGTACCCAAATTTCTTCGTACCCATTTGTTCGTACTCATTTTTTTTTCGTACACAAATTTTTTCGTACCTTATTTTTTATTTGTACCCATTTTTTTCGTACCAAAATAGTTTTTTCGTTCCCTTATTTTGTTTGTACCCTTTTTATCGTACTCAAATTTGTTTTCGTACCCAAATTTGTTATTTTTTCCTACCCGCATTTTTTTTCGTACCATTTTTTTTTAGAAATAATCGATTTTCAATTTGATTTCATCTCTCCACTCATTCCATCCCGCGAAACCCTTAAGGTGTCGCAAGTCTAGTAATTTGATATCTTTGCATTTGTTGATCATATTGTTTTGTTATGCTTAATATGCTATACCAATGAACATATATCATGTTTGTGCGTGTGTTCATAAGGTTTTCGTATTTGTTCTCTGAATAATTATTGCATTTGGGATACAAGTGTTTTCTCCGAAAATTGGCTTTGATGTAAGGGACGAAGGGCCTGTCGGCTTCCACTAATGTTTAACCTGTTCTCGGCTCGTATGATATATTATATTACAATTATAGTAATATGATTTTGTTTTTCAAATAACATTTGGTTTATGATGAAATTAACTTATTTACAAATATTATTTTTTTGATAATAAAACCCAGGATAACCATTCTGCGATATTTCCCATTTGACTAAGATCTGTGTCATGAACGCCTTCATGCTATGGCTTTATAAACGTGTTAACTATACTGTTTAACCCGTATATTTTTGTAATGTTTAATGTATCTGTTAAAGTACATTGTTACAGCAAGACCGAAATAGTACTATTTTGTATACAAAAAAGCATTGTAACGAACTTCGCCAAAAATTAAAACTCGACTATTTCCACTATTAACAAGATTTTATCCGATGAGAGTGTTAACAAAACGTTACCGTTGATATTGTAAGCTAATTCTGGCCACAAAATTGCATTTTTAGGGTATCAAAAAAAATGTTTTAGGCTTGCGTATATTTTTTTACTCAAAGCATCCACCAACATTTCATTCATACTTGATTAATATTTGCATGAATAGAGTGAATATGCATTGTTTTAAAAGGCATCTATATTAATGGGAATGGCCTTCGATAAGTCAATTTCATCCTTCACCATTTTATCTAATATTACAAGCGACAGACACGACGCAATTGTAATGTTTTTAGGGAAAATATTTGTGAAGGGAAACCTGGAGTGACGAATACAAAAGAGTATTGAAACATGCTGATCCAAAATTTACTGTATTTTTAGGTAAAAAGTACTTGTTTTGGTCTGGCTATGATATAATATATTATATTTTGTATTAAAAGTCAAATATATGTCCTTGAATGTTTGTTATGAATTTTAATTGTTGGCATGCGATTCTTTTTGATTTACTTTAAATTGTAACTATTACTTTTTCTTACACCTTTTAAAACTGCATTATTATTGTCCGGTTGTAAAAATTATATATTTTTTCATGTCTGGTATGTTTAGCTATTTTGTTCATTGTGTTTTAGTGTGTTTATTGAGTTATAGGAGCTGAGACATTTTTATTGAAACTTTAAGGAATCACATTGTTATGTATGCCATTATATAAAAAATAATGAAATATATATTACTGATTAAATACCTTATACAACTTATTTCAAACAGTTAATATTTGCAATGGTTCGTTATTTGATGCAGTTAGCCATGAGGGAAATAGATGCATGTTTCAAACACAGAATGTCTGCATGGCAGCCAAAGCGGTACCTTATACGTTTGGATTTAATACCCATATGTCGAGTGTAAAAATGTCAAAATTTGTCATTATGTAAAATCTTTCCTTTTCTTTTGTAAATTTACTAATCTCTGCCATTCTTGTAATACAGATGTGTTAATTAAACTGTAGATAAAAATAGCTTTAAGAGCAAATTAAAAATACTTTTGTGCATTTTAATTGCAAAACGATTGAAATGTTCGTGGTATTGTATCATGAATTAAAGCCTTATCTGTATAACTACACCGTTCTATCCAGCTGATGTTATTATATTTTACAAGTGCTGCTTAAAACATCTTTCTGCAAGTAAAATATGAAGTACAAGAAGTCTCGTAATTCGTCGCGAAAAGTTTATTCATGTTACATTCCTTCATTTGCGTAGCATGAGATCACTAAAAGCAATTTAAATCTCCATGGACGTCTGTCCGTGCGTATGTGTGTGCGTATGTCTGTAGACACAAACATATCCGAGATTGATTTTTCTAAAGTTTTCAAAGTACTACATTTAAACTTAAAGACGTCGTTACATATACGTTTTGAGTGTGCGATTTTTATCATGCTAAATAAAACATTCCTTAAGTTTGGCTTCTTTTCAACCTAAACATTTTATAGCATCATGACAACTTATATACAGGTTTTATATTTGGTATGTAACATAGTATGGCAAAGTACCAAAGTTTTTTTATAAATCACCATGGGGTTAACACTGGCCACGTACTGGGAGTCACAAGTGTGATTCTGGCTAATAATTCACAATTACTGAAAAATTATTCCCTTCTGAATCCACAAGGCATAAAGGTTCAATATTCGGTGTGTAACACTGTATCGTTGTCCTCTACAAGAGTTGTTCTATTCATGGTCAAAACTGATCAAACCTTTGGGGTCCCATGACTTGTACATCAAAATATCTTGAACACGAAAACCACGCACCTGGGTTCAAAACTGGCTACGGCTGATGAGTAACATTTCTTTTCAATCAACTTGCTACATATTTCGAGAAGCGGCGAATATAGGGTCCTCTTCGTCACTTTTTTGACAAGCTCTATATAAACTTAAATATAAATGTAACATGTCCTTTTGTTCTTTATTTAAAACATATCTTCAAAATAGTAGTTTCAACGCCCCTTTTAAAGATATTTATTGTGATATTTAATTATTTTATACATTCATAAAATACGTCACACGTTAAATGGATTCATTTCCATGGTCATTTATAACTTGTCATTATTAAGAACCTCATTTTCAAGCATCGCCACAAGTTATTATTTACCATGGTAGAATAGAACAAACATGATAACAAATATTATTCCCGACCAAACTATAATTTGATACAACCAATGCTCTCCGACCAAAGTATTATTTGATACAACCAACTCTTACCGACCAAACAATTACTTGATGCAACCAACTCTTTCCGACCAAACTATTATTTGATACAACCAACTCTTTCCGACCAAACTATTATTCGATACAACCAACTATTTCCTACCAAACAATTATTTTATACAACCAACTCTTTCCGACCAAACAATTACTTGATACAACAAACTCTTTCCGACCAAACAATTACTTGATACAACCAACTCTTTCCTACCGAAGAATTACTTGATACAACAAACTCTTTCCGACCAAACAATAACTTGATACAACCAACTCTTTCCGACCAAACAATTCCTCGATACAACCAACTCTTTCCGACCAAACACTTACTTGATACAACCAACTCTTTCCGACCAATCAATCACTTGATAGAACCATCTCTTTCCGACCAAACAATTACTTGATACAACCAACTCTTTCCGACCAAACAATGACGCGCGTCTTAAAAAATCTCATTGCGTCTTGTAAATTTAACAACAAACCAAGATACTTTCCGATAAAAAAGTCACACTGTGTTATTTATAGCAAACTGGCAAATGTCAGTAGCCTATTCTGGCTTGCAGGAAGGATTTTAATACAGCCTGACCACGTAAGTCACACATGTGTGACAAGAAAATTAAACGATGTCCCTTCTATCATGGACACTATACTATTTCGGTAGTTTTGTCTCACAATTCAAGACAAGCGGCATTTCATTAATTTCTTTTCCTTTAATTCGTGTGATTTGATATATTGAAAGCAATACTGTTTTATCAACATCAGGCGTTTATTAATAGTACATTCCGTCTTCCCCTGACGATTTACTCACCCAGCAATGACCCTGAAAGTATTGGGGATGGAATTAACTGATAATGCGTTATTGTAAAAGAACTAAAATGAACATGCAGAGAGAAGTCAGCATTTCACTGATAAGTGTTACATTCTAAACCACAAAGACGCGGTGATGTTACCCATGTTTCTGGGGATTATGCTAAAATCAGCCAATATAATGAATTGAGTGTATTCATTCGGGTCTGATGGCGTTATGTAAGGGTCATTTGAGGTGAAAAGCTGAATTAAACAGTTTCGCCGAAAAAAAAACATTCTGCTGTAACTGTAGGCTTACGATCAACGGAAGCCATGTTGACGATGCTAATGACGTCTATTACAGTTAACGACGGCGCGTAAAATCAATGGTATGTCCGAAGAAACAAACCGTTATTTGGGTCACATCAAATTTTGAAGATTTGTTCTACAGATTTTAGCCCCGAAAAAATGGAAAATATACAAGGTAGGTATCTTTTTTTAAATCTGATATAATATAAATCTGATATAATATAATATTTAATATATGATATATATTATATCAGATTAAAAAAAATAATGAAGAAAGTTGTTTTATGACATATTGATAATGTAAAAGTGATTTGGCCACGCGCCCAATACATGTGCTTTAATATAACATGGTACACTGTAGTTTTCATTATGAAAGTTATGTCAGAAGCTCAGCTTTCTGCCAATGTCGGCCACAACAAATTAAAAATTGTCCCAGGGATTGTAGCCCCGAAAAATTGGAGCGAGCGAGCGAAATAAAAATAAATCATTTTTATTCTGTTTTTTACATCACAGGCGATTAAAAAGAGAACAATAAAAAAAGTCATATATTGTCTATTTAAATTGATATATATTGCCAAATAAATGCACGATATTTGCAAATACCAGCAAAAGATCGTTAAGTAGTAATAGCTCTTATCCAATGTTTGAAAAAATACATACCAGGTAGTGCTTCTTAAATTTAACATGGTACACTTTAGTTTTCATTATCAAAGTTATATTAGAAGCTCAGCTTTCTGTCAATGATGGTTAAATAAAATGAAACAATAAATAATACAATAAACATCAAGCATAAGCAGTGATTTTTCTTCGCGTTATATTTTACAGCCTGTGCCTTTTTGATTGGGGAAAAAGTGCGATACACCATGAAATAGGGAAAATGTTAACATTATTATTATGATTATAAATAACAGTATACTAATTGTTAATAAGTGCATGTTTAAATGCTTTCTAAAATTTATATTAGAAAGTGCTAGGGAATTAAACTGCTGCATGATAAACTCAATAAACCTATGGAGTTTATTTTAAAAGTTTGGCTTATTTTTTGGAAATTTTGGCAAGACTTTTTGGGGAAAAATGTTACTTTTTGCCATTCGGAAACAGCCTTTTTTACTTTTTGCAATTTGGACACAGCAAGTAAAAGGGTGTACGTTTGATCAAAAATTAACACTGATACGAAATATATTGAATGTGTATTAGTTCTACATATAACAGGTTTTGGTATTATACAATACTCGATGCATTACTTTTGTGAGTTTAGCACTGGTAAAATTAGAAATGAGAAAACTAAGTTTTGTCAAGTATAAAAAAAACATAACTTCCTAATGAAAGAAAAATAAGAAATGAGTAGTAAACGTTTTGTATTTTAGTATAAAAAAAGTCAATCAATTCCCAATAAAGTTGTGGTCCAGAGAGTTTCTTCACTTTCGCACTTATTTTAACTCAGAGCTCCAGAAAAGGATTTAGTCTAAAGGGTATTTCACCTCCTGATATTATTGTTAAAGCGTATTTTACCCCTGAGTTTCAGCCATAAAAGGTACTTAGGAATATTTAGGAGTATTTTCCATTTCCATAGAAAACTGACAAAGTAAATCGCGTGTATTATCTAGAATTATTATTATTTGTTATTCACATTATTAAATGCCAACAGAATGAATTTAAAATGACGATATGAACAGACTTTTAAAAATATTCCCACAGGTGCCGCTAGTCGCTTAAAACGTCACTTTTTTGATCCACAAACATGATGGGCCGCCATTTTTATTACAAGCTTAGTTTGATTGACTTACTTTTGATTCAAAGGTTAACTTACACTAGACTCAACTGGATTATTGGTAAAACCGGTTACGCACTTTAATCGATATAAAATACGTACCAATATTTGTATTGCGTTTTGTAACGTACCGGGCCGATAAATGCGTTGTTTTATTTTGTTCAATGCGTAAATACGCAGAAACGCCTCTTATCTGGAGCTCTGTTGTTAACTTCATGTTTTGGGGGTATCCTGTACGCCTTGGACTTAGCCATCAACAGTTTGTACTAGTAGAAAGGAAGCGTGTACAATTTATATTATACTCGACATTTTTTTGTCCAGTTCAACGGCGACACTCAGTTGCATGTTTCTGTTTGATTTTAACTTGATCAATACCAACAAGTTTATTGCAGATTTTTACCAAACGTATGCATACGGGTGAGCTTTCACATCCTGATGTAGATGTGGCTGAGATAAATAAATTACTGAAATCATCTATGATGCAATGACTCATTGCCCAGAGGGAAAATTAACATTTCCGGTTGTGTCTTTGGACGACACGACATGACAGACGAACGCCGCCATTTTTTACCAAAAACCAATCTAACAAGGGCTGTTTGTAAAACATGCATGCCCCCCATATGGGCTGTCCGTTGTAGTGGCAGCCATTGTGTGAATACGTTTTTTGTCACTGTGACCTTGACCTTTGACCTAGTGACCTGAAAATCAATAGGGGTCATCTGCGAGTCACGATCAATGTACCTATGAAGTGTCATGATCCTAGGCAAAAGCGTTCTTGAGTTATCATCCGAAAATCATTTTACTATTTCGGGTCACCGTGACCTTGACCTTTGACCTTGTGACCTCAAAATCAATAGGGATCATCTGCGAGTCATGATCAATCTACCTATAAAGTTTCATGATCCTAGGCATATGCGTTCTTGAGTTATCTTCCGAAAACCATTTTACTATTTCGGGTCACCGTGACCTTGACCTTTGACCTAGTGACCTCAAAATCAATAGGGGTCATCTGCGAGTCTTGATCAATCAACCCATGAAGTTTCATGATCCTAGGCGTATGCGTTCTTGAGTTATCATCCGGAAACCATTTTACTATTTCGGGTCACCGTGACCTTGACCTTTGACCTAGTGACCTCAAAATCAATAGGGGTCATCTGCGAGTGATGATCAATCTACCCATGAAGATTCATGATCCTAGGCGTATGCATTCTTGAGTTATCATCCGGAAACCATTTTACTATTCCGGGTCACCGTGACCTTGACCTTTGACCTAGTGACCTCAAAATCAATAGGGGTCATCTGCGAGTCATGATCAATCTACCCATGAAGTTTCATGATCCTAGGCGTATGCGTTCTTGAGTTATCATCCGGAAACCATTTTACTATTTCGGGTCACCGTGACCTTGACCTTTGACCTAGTGACCTCAAAATCAATAGGGGTCATCTGCGAGTCATGATCAATGTACCTATGAAGTTTCATGATCCTAGCCCCAAGCGTTCTTGAGTTATCATCCGGAAACCACCTGGTGGACGGACGGACCGACCGACCGACCGACCGACATGAGCAAAGCAATATACCCCCTCTTCTTCGAAGGGGGGCATAATAAGATTACAGTATACTAAATACTTTTGGTGTGCAATGCTATACCCTCTAAAACCATGAACATCATTTATTTGAAGACACGATTTTGTGCAGGGTCACCTGCCATGACTTCATTTTAGAATATGTATGTGTGTATGTGGTAGGGAAAACATTGTTGTTTTCTAGAAAATCACTCTTTTGCTTGAATGCTGGAGACTACATAAGACTTTGACAGATGGCGGGAAACCCTCATCAACAGGAGAGAAGCCGGTAAATAGATGGCCGTAAAACAGTCCCTTTGATTCGTGTCGAGTTCTTTCTTACATATCGGGTGACCTATCTTTTTCATTGTTTAAATCAATTCGGCTTGGAATGCTCTTCGAGAAAAGGTATGGTTATTAGGGTCTCTATGCGCAAACGTTTGACTTTATTTTTTGTTAAAGTTATTGCTTTTACACAATCTACAAGCAGAGTATCCGTTCCTTGCTCTCACATACAATCTCTGCCATCACAAGCAAATCCTACCAGCTTTGGTAAGATTTTATTTTATTGGTTTAAGTATTATATTATGAAAAGTGCTATCGTTTTCTTTTACAATTCGAAAATAGTATATAAGTTTAGGTTCATAATAAAAAATAAAAATTACCTAAATTAATAAAAAGTGAAAATAACAACGGTAAAATTATAGTACCGCGTTGCTAGGCTATCATCACGTGGTTGGCTATGCAATCTGAACGCATCGGACAGTGGTCTACACCACACCGATCGCCGATATGGCGGAATTGTCCGAGGAGTCCCGATTGGTTGGCTATGAAGACACAGCTTTGATAGGGCTATGCTGGTTCCCGTCAAATCTCTGTGCGGAGGTTGGCTTATACATTGAATTTGTTAAGGAAATAGTTGAGTATATTGTGACCATAACGCATAGCGTTATAACAGTCTATGTCGTAAAATGCGTAGGCTAAATGAAACGAAATAATTAAATGAATAGGTTCGGCAAATCCGACGAACGTTTAAGCAATTTGTTGTGGCTTTGGCACATAATTAAAGGACGTCAGACGAAAAGCTGGATGCACAATGTAAAACAGTGGACATCCCTTCCCATCGATGAATTACTCTCAGCAGTACACAACAGACCTGACTGGAGGAGGATTTCTGTATCGTCGTCCCTCATTTCCCACCAACGGCCAAACCGATCAATGAAATGATGATGATGATGATGATGACGATGATGATGATGGTGGTGGTGATGATGATGATGATGATGATGATAATAATGATGATGATGATGATGATGATGATGATGATGATGATGATGATGATGATAATGATGATGATGATGATGATGATGATGATGATGATGATGATAATGATGATGATGACTTTATGGGTGTATATGGTGGCAGAGAACAGTCATAAAGTAAGCACATAACCTTCGCATTGAACGGGACATAAGTAACATTTATAGAGGTTCCTAAGAAGCTACATATTTAAGTTTTATGCGATAACAATTCCTTATATGTCAACAGAAAAAGAAAAACCTTTATTTCAAATCTATGAAAAAATATTTGTATGAGTACGGTTCCAATTTAGATTTAAAACATATGAATAACAAATGATTTTTTTAAGATAAATCAGTCATCGACTCTATTTTAAAAACTTTACATTTTTTCATTTTTCCAAGTTAATCGTATTTTCAAAATATGCGTAAGATTTCGTGTAACAATTCACTTGTACGGTATTTCCGGGCCTTGTAAACATCGTGAAGATCAACCTCCCACCCCAACACCCACCCACCCACCCACTCAACTAACCCCCCCCCCAAAAAAAAAAAAATAATAAATAAATAAAATAAATAAATAAATAAAAATAAAACAATCATAAAAAAATATTGTGGTTTATAGAGTTAGTGGTTTGCATTGTTAAGACAAGACCGTCCTAAAACACGTAAAATGTAAACTCTGAGCATATCAGCAGTACATGCACCTCATTTTCAAGCGCCGCCACAAGTAAGTACAGACCATGATAGAAAAGAACTCACATAATAACGAATATTATTTCCAACCAAACTATTAGTTGATACAATCGCACACAAATACAATAGCACAACAAAACACTTATCTTATGAATTATCTTATAAACTTTGGACAGCACGAACCTATGATTTTTTCAAACATAAATTATTGATATAAAATGCTTGCAGGAATAATATTGAAGGTTTAAGATAGGCATTTTATTTTTGTTTTAATGGATTTCTTTTAAAATTATATTTTTATGATTTTTTTGGCAACAAGGCGTTACGAACTAGGGGCCTTTTCACAGATTTTGGCATTTTTTAACTTATTCATTAAATGCTTTATATTGATAATTGTAAACATTGGATCGTAAAAGCTCCAGTAAAAAATCAAGAATAAAATTAAAAAAAGGAAAAGAACATTGCCCGGAGCAGGTTTCGAACCAGTGACCCATGGAGTCCTGCCAGAGTCCTGAAGTAAAAACGCTTTAGCCTACTGAGCTATTGCGCCGAGTACGCATACTTGATGTATTTTATACCTTATATAAGCAATCTTCGTAGTTTCACAAAATTTAACGACAAAAACAGAACTCTCCAAATTATTCAATCGTTTCGCGTTGCAACGCTTTATAATTTTTAGGTTTTAAAATCGTCAAAAGATGCATATAATGGCTATATTAGACCATGGTAAATGTTCAGTATTACTGTTTCCTCACAAATATCATAACTAAAACGAAAATTTGCGAATCTGAAACAACTTTTTTCAATTTTGTCAATTTACCAAAGCGTGAAAAGATCCCTTTAAAAGAATGTTATTAATTTCCTAACCAAAAACTGGTTCTATGACTTATGGACAGTTAACTTAAACATATTTCACCTTCCTTCCTATCCGACCTTCTGTTCTTTGGTAAATATATTGCTGAGATAACGGTTGAATTAAAAATGTATATGGTGGCAATAAACTGTCATAAGCGACGCAAAGAACGTGACTTAAGTTACATTTCTAGGGATTGCTATGTAATCGAATTAACAAACTAACTTTAAATTCTTATTGAATTTTATCTGAAAACTTTCATTGTTGACTGTAAAAACCGTTTATTTATTCATTCTACATGAAAGTTGAAAGATAAGATAAAGGTAAATTGTCTACGACGGAGCAAACAGGAGTAGATCTATGCATCGAGTAATTAAAAAAGACAACGTTTGTTCATAGAAAGTTATCATTCTTTATATATTACTGGATATTATTACATGTTAAATAGTATGAAGTTTTATCAATACCAAATACATGTTCGATGGGGGGGGGGGGGTGTTTAACCACTTAGCGCCTTACTTATTCAAACTGGATTGACTAATCAAAACTAAATAAAAGGCGATCTTGATTGCCGCAATAACTTAAAAAATTTAATATAACATCAATAATAAGTTACATTCTCAACATACATTCGGACTTTTGTTCAATCAGAGAAGTTTCATACGAGCTGTTCACAACGATCGTATAAACTTGAGGTTTATACTATCGCTATTTTTAGAACAGAATTGGGTTTTTCCAAAAAATGGAGAATTTGTTACTGTCAACTACGCAAACTCAAAATCGTCCAAATATGCGATATTTGATAATTATTACTGGAAATAAGGAGGAAATAATAGGATAAATAGAATAATATGTGAGTTTTGGATAAAGATCAAGTTTATCATGCTCGATTCGAACCATGTTAGCGCTCGGCAAGCTTCGTGCTGGTACATCGGTTAGATAAGCCTCGCATGGTAAACTTGATCTGTACCCGAAATTCACATAATATTCTCTATTAACATCGTTTCCACCACAACCCATATTCTTACAACTTTTCGCATGGCACACGTGCGGCATTTTCTTTGGTGTATTCTCTATTTATCAGTAAAATATCCGCAATGTATTTACACTGCCTATAATACTCGAAAGAGCGGTTGGCAGTATACAGAGATAAATAGATACTATTAATAGATTAATTGTACATGTTTACCCCCATTCTATACATAGATGGTGACGTCACTAAGTTATTGTCACCTCTATACTTAGACGCATCACGCACCTCCATTTGGAGGCATTTATGACTACGACACAAAGAAGTTCGCGGATGAATGAAGAATTTGCTTTATAAGTAAACATTCATGTTATGATTTAAAAGTTAAGTATTATTTTGTTCAGTCTTACGGTCTTATGTTAGTATCACTTATAATTTTCGTAAGTTTTCAACAATTTCGCTCTTTATTCATTTTTTTTAAAACAGTACTTTCACTTTCGGTTGTATAACAACATGTATCCTTTATTGACGAAAGTTTGCAATGAAATAGCGTTTTCAAAACCGCTTAAAAAGTTTCAGAAGGTGTGTCTGATGCATGTTTTGAAAAGACACAATGTCATACCTATATTGCCGACTAGTATGGGAACAATTTGATATTTCAAGTGGCTCCATTTGCATTGCAAGAGAAGTTCAAATTGACTTGTTCAGTTTGTTAAATTTTGACACCCTTATTATATATTTTTTTATAAGTGCCTGATAGATTTCTTTCTTTAAATAATTGAAATCATTGAAAAATTTAGACAAGAGTTCCGCGGTCGGAGATGACCGCATTGAAGCCGGATTTTTGATTTAAATGACAGGAAAGTACCTTTCGTGTTTTTGTCAATGCAATACTTAAATTACTGAAATATTGTTCAAAGGTCAAAATGAAATGTAAGTACTTTTCAAGGCATGAGCAAACCTTGTGTTATGTTTTGAATGCATGCATATACATGAACAACAATAACATTTAAGGTCACAAATATGAACTTGAATTGACAATTAGGAAAGTTTGATCTCAATTTTTTTATTTTTTAACATTTTTACATTCAAGGTCACGGTGACCTTGACCTTAAAATGACCAGTGGTCATCTACTAGTTCTGGCCAACCTTCATATCAAGTTTGAAGACTCTAGGTCTAAGCATACCAAAGTATTAACAACTTTAACATATTTACATCCAAGGTCACAGTGACCTCGACCTTCAAATGAATGACCTTGAAATGACCAGTGGTCATCTAAGTGTGCTTGCAAACCTTTACGTCAAGTTTGAGATTCTAGGTCCAAGCATACCAAAGTTATAACAATTTTAACATTTTTACATTGAAGGTCACAGTGACCTTGACCTTCAAATGAATGACATTGAAATGAGCAGTGGTGATCTTCTAGTACTGGCCAACCTTTATGTCAAGTTTGAAGACTCTAGGTACAAGCATACCAAAGTTATAACATGGAATAAGAACTTTAACATTTTTACCTACCAAAGTTATAAGAACTTTAACATTTTTACATTCAAGGTCACAGTGACCTTGACCTTAGAATGAATGACCTTGAAATGACCAGTGGTCATCTAAGTGTGCTTGCAAACCTTCATGTCAAGTTTGAAGACTCTATGTCCAAGCATACCAAAGTTATAACAATTTTAACATTTTAACATTTAAGGTCACAGTGACCTTGACCTTCAAATGAATGACATTGAAATGACCAGTGGTCATCTTCTAGTACTGGCCAATCTTTATTTCAAGTTTGAAGACTCTAGGTACAAGCATACGAAAGCTATAACATGAAATAAGAACTTTAACATTTTTACATTCAAGGTCACAGTGACCTTGACCTTCAAATGAATGACCTTGAAATGTCCAGTGGTTACTTACTAGTTCTGGCCAACCTTCATGTCAAGTTTCAAGACTCTAGGTCCAAGCATACCAAAGTTATAACAACTTTAACATTTTTACATTCAAGGTCACAGTGACCTTGACCTTCAAATGAATGACCTTGAAATGTCCAGTGGTTACTTACTAGTTCTGGCCAACCTTCATGTCAAGTTTCAAGACTCTAGGTCCAAGCATACCAAAGTTATAACAACTTTAACATTTTTATATTGAAGGTCACAGTGACCTTCACCTTCAAATGAATGACCTTGAAATGACCAGTGGTCATCTGTTAATCCTGGCCAACCTTCATGTCAAGTTTGAAGACTCTAGGTCCAAGCATACCAAAGTTATACCATGAAATAAGAACTTTAACATTTTTACATTCAAGGTCACAGTGACCTTGACCTTCAAATGAATGACCTTGAAATGACCAGTGGTTACTAACTAGTTATGGCCAACCTTCATGTCAAGTTTCAAGACTCTAGGTCCAAGCATACCAAAGTTATAACAACTTTAACATTTTTTATATTGAAGGTCACAGTGACCTTGACCTTCAAATGAATGACCTTGAAATGACCAGTGGTCATCTGTTAATCCTGGCCAACCTTCATGTCAAGTTTGAAGACTCTAGGTCCAAGCATACCAAAGTTATACCATGAAATAAGAACTTTAACATTTTCGAGCACGCCGCCCGCCCCCCCGCCCGCCCCCCCCCCCCCGCCCCCCCGCCCGCCCGACAACATCAATCTATAAGCCGAGATTTTTTCGAAAAAAATCCGGCTAAAAAAGCACAGCATTGATGTTCTATGATGGTCATTTTTAGTGGAATAGTATGTTACAATAAAACAATTATAACTATTGTATTAATGAATTTAGATTAGGTGTCATTTTTAAATGGGGTAGTTATTCATTATATGAGATTAGCACATTATATAGTTGAAAAATAAATAACACTTTAATGACTTACCATAGTGAAATAAAGTAGCATAGAATATGTTGCAGGTCATAAAATGTAAAACTGAAGTTCAAACTCAGAAGAAGCTTTACAAATATTTTACACTGACAACGCTGTTGATTTTCCAAAAACAAATCCTTCCTATCTTCCTGCCCTAGTTTTTTGGGGAAAATTTAAATATAATTAATATCATTGAGTTAAATTATTAAATTTTGATTACATTAGCTAATTATAGTATTATATTATTAATAATGAAATACTTTGCAAGGAAAGTCCAATTCTGTTTTAATTAGTCTTAATTAGCTACTAGTAAAATTGAAAATATCAGTGACATCCAATAATTGGATTATATGCGTGTGAATTCATATGTTTTTTTGACAGTTACATAGTACCCTATTTAATTGTTTACCAACAAATAACTATAGTTCCGCAACCCAGCCCAAGTTTACACAAACTGAATTAATTCATCAATTGATCCTATTTAATTATATTAAAAACAACATGTGTAAGATTTTGAGAATATCCCATGTATTCCTCTAGTATTCCTTTAGTACACCCAGGGTTGGCACCAATCGACCGCCCCCGGTTTTAACCCCGGTCAATACTCCCAAATTTGTCATTACTGGTCAATACTGGTCGATTGAACATTACCCCCAATTTTGATTAATATTCCATGCTTAATTAACAATATTGATAATATAAATTAAACAGACATGTTGCCAATAATGTTCACCTGCCACGGTTTTAAAAACCCGTAAAACACCTTTATTTATCGAATTTAGTGCATATCTAAACTATTTCGCACCTCACTTCATTTCAAATACGGTGTTATTAGCGAGAACGAATAGAACAAAGTCGCGATTTTTCACACATTCCGATGTTCTCGCCATTTTCATTCAAACCGGAAGTGACGTCACAGGCACTCAATAACGACTCAATTACGAGCCGGCATCATAAATGGCTTCGGATGTATTATATCTTGCAACTTTAGTTAAAAAATTGTTGAAAAATGGAAGATGATAGCGATTACGATGAGTTTTCCGTTCAACCGTATATGTACGAGCCAGAATTTAGTGACAGTCAATCAGATTTTTCTGATTCTGACTCGGACAGCGAGGAAAATTTTGCCGATGCCCAAGACGACCATCGTGTTGGGAATACGGATTGGTAAATATATAATTTTGTTACATGCAGGTGTCGGCAAAAAACAAAATAAAATTATTCTTTGATTGTTTATCTACAGTAAAAGCTTGTTGAATATGACTAGGTTGTATGATCTAATTATTATAAATTAGAACGGATACTTGAACCTGTTCTGATTAGGAAGGAATGTTTGTATTGCAATTCGACGTATTTGTTTTTTCAGAGGTGCATGTTCATGTTGCACACCATATCGTGTGCAGATTGAGTGCAAATGCTGCACAGAATACCCAGAGCTGATGGAAAGGATGGACGAGGGAGGGGTAAAGTGCATAACTGAGCATACTGGCTTCAAAGCTAACTGTCTCCATCCAGATGTCATTGAAGTTTCGTTTTATGAGTTCCTTGATGTAAATGGTCCCATCGGTGATGAAGAACCAATACATGAGTAAGTTGTCATTAATTATTAAAAATGTTTATGAAACCAGGACAGATTGTTTGTAAAGAAAATACACTGTAGACATTAAATAACACAATGTTTTGTGTGAACTTGTCATTTGTATTTCATACTGTAAATATTTTTTGATACAAATAATAAAAATAACATAAAAAAGACAACATTAAAATACGCGTGTATACAAGATGACTGGGTTATCTAATTGTAAAATGAAGTATCAATTTGCTACACAATGATTTTTGGTTACTTACAAATGCCAGTTCATTATTATTTTTCAACATTTGAAATAAAAATATAAATACAAGCTGTTTATTTTTTTCATAAGTACACTACAATAACAACCTGCTACAACATGATGTGAAGTTGCTTACAAAATCTGATTTCTGACATATTTTCAGTAAAATATATATTATATAATATTATATTCAAGCTGAATAAGTTTGTTAAACTGTAAACTTAAGTAAGAATCTGCTACAGCATGGCTTGTGTAATTGTCAGGTTGAAAAGTACCTTTGTTTTACTAAACATACTAATATTTATCATAATGGTATCCTTATACATTTATAACTTCAGAGTATACAGATACATTGCATATAGAAGACTGGCTCGTTGGATTTGGCACCGTCTGAGCAAGAAGGACCGACGACCTCTTCCGTCAAGCGCTGTGGCAGCCATTCGCCAGAGATTTCCGTCCGACTCATACATTGGATTTTGCTTCGCCAGGGATGGAAACTAAAGTTTTACAGTTGGTTTCCCACATGGACAACCATCTATAGTTTTTTGGTTTCCCATCGTAAGCCTTAACGCGCCCAGTACTATGTACATGTAGTGTCATGTGTAACCAATACTTTCTTTAAAAGTAATAGATAACTATACAACAAAACGGGCAACCACTAATTTCCATCCCTGTTCGCTAATTAAATCGCGAACGATGGTTCTGCACAGCCTCTGACTTCAGGATTCTGTTTGCAGATGAAGACAGGGGTGGCGGTGAAAACAGAATGTTGCCAGAGGCAGCCCTTGCATTGGCATCGCTCTTGTACTCCTTTCATCCTAAGCAGCCCTGCCATTAGTTCATCAACATAGTCTGAAAGTTATATTAAAATAAATTATAATTATTGATAAATTGTTCCTTCTTATTAGAGAATAATAAACAATGAATGTTTTTTGTATTGTTGTCTTCAACCATGTATTACAGAAATCTATTGCTTTAAGAAACCAAACATTTTGATAAAAGATTGCATGTAAACTCATGTATTTATTTTGATATCTTAGATAATTTCACTATCTGTTCAGAAAAAGAGACTTGTACAGGCTTGGCGAAATTGGAAAAACTATACCGGTCATCCGGACAGGCATTTCAGAAAATGTGCCGGACCTGAAAAAATTTAGCCGGACCGAAAAAAACAACTATGTACATTAACATAAACCCTTTATTTTAGCTCGACAAACCACTGCCAGTGCTTTATCCTAATAAGATAACAGTTTTTCGGTGTTCATCAATTCGTCTTGATAGTCTGGACAATCTTCTTCAATTCTTCTTAAATTTCCATATCTTCTTCAGTGTCACACAGTTAAGCAATCTCCTTTTCCTTTTCGATTAAAATTGCAGTTAACGGACACTAACTTGTACAATGTAAAATGATGACATTTTTGGAGACGAGTGCATGTTATAAAGATATCACTCAGGGGTTTTTTTTAGAGAAAGGGGAAGACACTGGACGCTGGGTGAAAGGGGGAAAAAAGAGTGCGAAAGAGACATATTAGGGGAAAAAATAAAAACTGTTCATTTCAATGTCTATAACTCATCAAAAGAGGCATGTCTCTGTCCTTTTTGTTCTTAAACACATTTAACACATATTAAAGTCAAAGTCCTTAATAAAGTTGCAGGTGTAGATCTAATTATGGGAAATGTTTTCAACTATATTTCTGTACTGGGTCCGGGGGACGATGTCAATTTTGTGATTTCAATTTCATGATGAATAGGTTGACGATCTTGATCTGCTACAGTATTGGAAGGGAAAGGAGCGGCAGCTGCCCATTTTCTACTTTCACTTTCACAATGTTTGATGTTGATTACCTCAGAATCCGGGTCATAACGGTTTTCGATGATTCTTTCTTAAAAAATACCTCGAAGCGTTCAGTATCTTTCGAGTCCGAATGTTTTATTTTGTTTGTGTAAGAACGCCAATTGTGAGAGATTTTTTTCTATTTTCACGTTTATATCTGGGCTTGCACATTGCCCGGATGAAAATTCGACTGGTTTCCGGTAATTAATTGACGAAACACCCTTCTCGCGCAAGAGCGGTATCCAGTAAAATAGTCACATGATTATTACGATTAGTTGCCCAGTTTACATGACGTTATTTAAGAGCTATATTTAGAATAACTGGGATTCCCAGATTTTTTGTGTTCGTCTGGAGAGAGAGAGCGAGATCGTTGTACATGGTGCAAATTGGATAATTGTCGAATGCCCAAAGGAAAAATAAACATATCTAATTCTTTGAGAGAAAATATTATATTTTGGTGCAAAAATGATATTTTTGGTGGGGAAATTGTATTTTGAGGGGAAAAATTCTGGTAGGGGAAGACGCCGAATATCGGCGTCACTTTCTTAGTAAAAAAACCCCCTGTCACTAGAACATTGTTTATATTTTTATAAACAATGTTTTAAAGCCATGCTTTATAAAGAAATTCATATTTTAATGTCCTTATCTACTCGAAAAATATGTCAAAGCTATCAAGATCTTTTTTGTTAGAATGCAGTTGCCGATTTTGCGACTGAGTTTGAAGAAGGTGTCGTGTAACCATTTGGATTTGCTAATTGTACGTAACAAACTTATTGCTAACATCAAAACAATGAGGGATTTCATTTTCATGATGTAGTAAGGGATTTGCTCTTCGAATTTTTAACTTTGAAAAAAATATGATTTGTTTGCATTCATTTCACATTTTGTCGGTCGCCAGGACCGACACTCTTGTTAAACCTGCCGGACCAAATGGAAATCTGCCAGTCAGGACCGGCGGACCGGCAATTTCGCCAAGCCTGTTGTATCAAGCTTATTCTAAAAACTCAACAAGTTCAAAATGCAAATACATTTAATGTTGTTTTACATTCAGAATAATCACCAGATTTTAGAATCATAATTTCTAAATTTTGTTTCAACATATTGGACAAGTTCAGGTGATTTCTGTAAGCGGTAATGTATTTTTTATGTGCAAAAACAAAATTCTTCAACAAGATAATTCAATATTGCTATCTGTGGTTATTATTTATACAATAAAATTCATTATGAATACATTACCATAAGTGCAATTCTCTTTAACTGCTTTAACCACATGGTGTCCAGCCTTGTACTTAGGATAGGAGAGTCTGTATCTTTTTTTCCCACTGTCTGGTCTCAGCCTGCTTGCGGTTTGCATTTGCCACGGAATGCAAAGCAGCAAGATGTAGTCTGCAATTTAAAAGTAACATTATTTGAATGAATTACAATATGAACTGAGACACACAACAGAGGCCCTAACACTTTTGTCCTTTCCCTGTGGTTTGACAGTGAACCCCATATGTTCTGTTGGCCAAAATACAACCGTCTGAAATGATGAACATTTTGCATTTTTCAGAAAAACACATTGCCCCCTGCTGCGCCACTTTGAAGCATATATTTGACATTTGACCTTGAAGGATAGCCTTGACCTTGACCTTTCACCACTCAAAATGTGCAGCTCCGTAAGATACACATGCATGCCAATTATCAAGTTGCTATCTTCAATATTGCTAAAGTTATGACCAATTGTAAAGTTTTCTAACAGACTAACAGACTGACAGACGGATGAACTGATGGCCAGTTCAAAAACTATATGCAACCCTTTGGGAGCATAAAAAATAGAAAGTTTCCCCATGTATAGAAACAGAAAATAAAGAATAAAAACTATATCACAAGAATTGAGGATTTTTTTTCAAGCCAATGTAAATATGTAACTCCTATCACATAAAAATCAGGCTGTTTGGAAATAATTAAACACACTTATTAATAATTGACATTGTTTGGAGATTGTTAAACAAACTAATTATTAATTGACATTATTACGAACCTCAGATGTCTGTGATGACTGCGAATACACATTATCAAAATGTGATTCAGGATCACTGATCCGAACAGGCGACTGTTCACAAGACATTTCTTCACAGACATCTGGCTCTTCCACACATGATGAATATGGGTCCTACAAATAATTGTCATGTTACTTTTTATAAATTCACACAGAATAATGACAGAATGACACAAATGTTTATATCACTTAATATAAGCCAAACTATGCTATTGAACTTTGAAATAGTATGTGTCGCACTCTGAGAAACTGGGCATAATGCAGGTGCGTAAAGTGTTGTCCCAGATTAGCCTGTGCAGTCCGCACAGACTAATCAGGGACGACACTTTCCGCTGGAATGGTATTTTTTGTTTAAAGGGAGTCCCTTCTTACTGAAAATCTTGTTAAGACGGAAAGTGTTGTCCCTAATTAGCCTGTGCGGACTGCACAGGCTTATATGGGACGAAACTTTACGCACAGGCATTATGCCTAGTTTTCTCAGAACGCGACAGATATATTGCAAACATTAGCCTTTTAGTGGTAGTGGGGATAGTCTGATCAGTTTCCTTTTCATATTTTGAAATTGAAGGGTGCTAATTCTTAAAAGAGCTCTTCAGTGCACAAAGCCATATTATCTCATTTGCATAATTTTAATATAAAAGCATGTGTTTCATTATAATTACTAAGTAAATATTTCTAATAACATGATTGTTAATTGAAAACACAATTTCTATTATAAAATAAATAAAACTAGTTTCAGTTTGAACATTTATATTAATTTATTGATAAATACAACTTCCTTTATAATCATATGATAAAATCCACACAAGAGCATGGTGTAGGGCATAGTGAGACCTTGGGTGGGACTTGGAACTGCACCCCTTGGTTAGCTAAGCTAGGGCACTGGTCTGATAGTAATACATTTTATGATTGTTTGTTGATTTAATTGGGCTAGGAATAATCTTTATCTTGAAACCATACTGTGTTCTACCATAATCTTGTGATATATCCAAAGATAAGGCGCTATTCAACAACTAAATAGCCATAAACTCCAAGACACTGATGGCAGTTCTGTATGGATTAATACACAACACTGGTAACTGGTGTCAATTTGACTGGTAACCATGGACATTCTTGAAACTTAAGAAACTAAGAAAGCAATCATGTGCTTTGTTATATTTAATTGAATCTAAAGAATATTATTTCAGAGAAATGCCAAGCTGTTCATTGTTTAAGAAATAATAAATTGTACAAATAATTACAGTCCATGCACAAAACCCTTCTCAATTTACATTTTTATCTGAATAATTCAATACAGCATGCTGAAATGTGTAAGTAAATACTATTAATATTTTTATTAATACTATTCTAATTTACTTTTACAATGTCTTTTAATCATCTGTGTAATAGACAGTACTTTTTTTATTTTGTTCAATATATCAGTATAAGAAAGTTTACATAATTATTGTTTTACCAGCACTTTGATTCTCTCATACTTTCTTATCTTATGGAAATGTAATTGAAATAAGCCCAATATTATTTTTATACTTTGAATATTTTTGGTGAGTAAGCTAGTCTTATTTATTTATCAAATGGAATGTTTTTGTCAGTTTTAAAGCTGTTCCACTGATTAACCTATTTTTCCTTATTAATAAGAGAAGTGTTTTAATTAATTGTTTGTCACTAAGCCATTAATTCATACATGCATACAAAATATAAGAAAATTTTGAAAAATATATATTAAAAGGTAAAATAATTAGGCATATCCATACTGGGCATAAGGCTGAGCCTGTACATGATCGAACCCATGTGTGCCCCAGCATTCCTTATAAACTGACTAGACTTTTAAAGTGTGGATGAAATTGGAATTATCATATAAGCAGCATTTTCCAGCTACTTGGTACAGAAAGATTTCCATTTTTTGCGGATGTGTTCTGAGTGGAAGGCTCATTATCCAGAAAAACCTTATCCATCCTGTATGTTGACCATCAACAGCACTGACATTACTCAACAATACACAGGAAATGGCCTTGAGGGTGTACGGAAGAAACCCCCTCCGGAAGAAACCCCCTTCGCTAAAAACGGCAGGGCGGAAGAAACCCCCTTTCATAGTTTGCATACGCGGAAGAAACCCCCTCTCAAGTTTTGCATAGGCGGAAGAAACCCCCTCGCTAGTTTTGCATAGGCGGAAGAAACCCCCTCGCTAGTTTTGCATAGGCGGAAGAAACCCCCTTCCATAGCGGAACAAACCCCCTTCCAGACGATTTAGTTAAATTCAAACGCACGGTAATTTTTTACAGAAATTCACTTTAATTTTCAGAAAGTTCCCGGGAAGCATGATTGCATGATTCATTTTTTTTAAAGACGAATGCTTCGGTTATTGAAGGAAAATATGTACGAAATATGTTCGTCACTATCGGCTCTGGGCGCTAATTTTGTATTTTTTGTTATTTTTATCAATCTAGTACAAGTTAACGCATATAAAATGGTATAATCTCACTGAAACGAGTGCAAGACAAATTCACACGAGCATCTCATCATTAACAACTTGTGAACATACGGTCAGTACACCTCTTTACTCAGCACATAACCGTTTGGAAATAGATTTTCGCACCTTCATTTAATTATATAAAAGGTCATTTAATGTACCGGCTATTGTAGATAATGATGAGAAGTTGTGTCATGATCGGCGCCTTTGCGGCTCGTGTGAAGTTATGTAAAGTTTTGTTTAATTACATTAGCATTCGGCTATAATTGTGTGATTTTAGGGAATGATTTGATCTTTGTAAATAAATGTAAATATATGCCTGATCGTTAATAAATGCGTGTCTTTTTTCAACAACAAATTGTTTACTGCTTTTTAATATATGCTTGTTTGAGATCTTTGTAAATAAATGTAAATATATGCCTGTTTTATCATTAAATGCGTGTCCTTTTTTGCAACAACAATTTGTTTAATGTTTACTAGTATATGCTTGCTTGATCTTTGTACATAAATGTTAATATATTTAATTATATTTTTGTCTATTTTGTCCTTCAATAATAATTATTTCCCCCATTCATACATTATTCGTTTTATTACCATCTTGATTAATTCTTCACAGCTTGTGAACAAACGGCCGGTACCCTTCTTTAATCAGATTTTCGCACCTTCATTCAATTATCACGATAGCGATGTTTGATTTTCACAGATTGAATATTTACAGTGCCCCAGATAAGCTGCGTATCTGCGTCTTTTACCCTATTAAAATGTTTAAAAATGCAAATAAATGCAATATCATGCGTATTGAAAAAGCAACCAATTTGACTTTTACGCAAATTTGTCAAATTTGATGCGTACGATACAAAATCTACGATCAAAAATGCTTTGCTCATTTTAGGTATCTTCTCTTTGGAATTATTATCGTAACGCGGTGACGCTTACATTCAGCAAGCTCAGCAAACGGTCATAGTTATTCAAACGCTATGCGGACTGGATTTCATAGTTAAATTAAGCGTCTGACCAAATTATTTACGACGACAAACATGCGTTTTCAATCTGACTTAATTCGTCGCTCAGTGTGCATGTATTTGTAAAGCGTCTGTACTTTTAGTTTCTATTACGATGCGAAATAAAAATTGCTAAGAGAGGTCGAAAGACGTCCGAGATTATTGCGCAAAAATATCAGCCGATCACAAACTTTTTTGAATCAAGAAAGCAAGAGCCAATAAGTGCAGAATCATTCGTGTTATCGATTTTGTTAGAAACTGTGTATACAGCAGTTGAGTTGACATCCAAAAAACATGATGGAAAGTCTGTTACTGAACAAACCTGTCAAAAGTCCTTGGTAAGAAATTGTCGACATTTTTTTAAGTTTATATCATGGACAGTTTCAAGGATTAAAGATATTACGAAACATAAGTTTATTAAAATTTATGATGATAGTTTACAGTTCTATTGAATCAATACAAGTGTGCAGCGTCAACAGAAGTAAATCAGCAATTATTTTAAGCTACGCATTTTTATTACTCATTTCACTCTATTTGAAGAATGGAATCACCCTATTTTTCAAAATCAATGGGTGAAAACCCTATTTCCCAAATAATTATCTGGGGCAGTGATATTTAGTGTGTATCATTAACAACTTCATTAACAACTTGTGAACAAACGGCCGGTACATTTCTTTACTGTAAATCCGAAACACACTCCCGTAAGTTGGTGTTAACGCGTTTTTAATACGAAACACACTTCCGAATGTAAATGCAACGTTGAAATTTTTTTGCAGTGTAAATTCTATCTTGTGTTGACTCTTTTTCTCAATAAAAAGGGCGCGAAAATTATGCAGCATAGAAAGCGTGGGTGTATTGAGCGTTGTAACAAGCACACATCAGGGGATTGATGCATGTTCGGAGGGAATATTTCATCAAGTCTATAAATAGTCACTTATGCCGAAATTTATTTGATACAAGAGAAAAAATGCCAAGGTTTGTGTAGGTTTGTGTTAAAGATATTATTAAGAGCTTTTATCGTTAATATTTGCAGTAAAAGAGTCGGGTTGAAACGGATGTATTGGGGAATTGTTCCAGTCGGAATTTTACTACTTCTGCGGGAAAGACTTAACACTTAGGAAGGGGGTTTATTCCGCCTCTCTGAAAACACGAAGGGGGTTTATTCCGCCTGTCTGAAAACTCGAAGGGGTTTTGTTCCGCCTATGCAAAACTAGCGAGGGGGTTTCTTCCGCGTATGCAAAATGTGAAAGGGGGTTTCTTCCGCTATGCCGTTTGTAGGGAAGGGGGTTTCTTCCGAAGGGGGTTTATTCCGGTAATCGGCCTTGAGCTCAGGTCACCTAGCTGAGAAGGACACATATCAACCACTGCGCTTATAAAGACCATCTTTATGTTATTGATAAAATATAATTTATTTAAATATAATGCATGGTTAATACTGTGAAGAAATACTTATAAGTTGTTTGCGGATTCAAATGTTTGACAAAACAATGTGTGAGAATACTATAGTCTATAGGTCAAACAATATTTCTACAGTACAGCTCTCCTTTGTATTAGCCTGACCAGTATTTGAAATAAACTTGCATCGGAGACTATTGTGCATTATTTTCTAACCAGATGTCAACGCATTTTTTAATACAAATGTCTTGAAATCATTTGTAATAATATGCTGACTAATCAGACTAAAATTATTAAGCACTATGAATATCAAAATAAACAAGCATAGATTAGTCATTAGAAACATAATTACCGGTTTCTGGTTCCTTTTAGAATAGGCGCCATACTTCGCTCGGTTGTGCTTCCCTGGTCCAAGGTCGTTGGGATTTAGTGGAGCTTTCTTTGAAGCTTTGTATGCCTCTGTTTCCGGAAATATCGTTGGAATTGCACCAGCTTTGAGCTTGAGCTTTAACTCCATTCCAACACTAGCCATAACACTTGGAGGATGAAAAAAAAAACTGTCGTCAAAATGTTTCAAGCACAATCTAGATGCCTTACTCGGTTTGAAATCAACCAGTCTCCCATCGATTACTCTCCTGGAATTGACTGCCTTTATCCATTTCTTACAAGTAACATCATCCTTCGGAAAACGGAAAAAACCTTCTTTCCCTTTTCCTCACGTTCTTTGCACCCGAAAGCAACACACTGAACCATATCGAATAACGATTGTCATGCAAAAAATACAGAAAAAAACACACGATTTCAATAAAACTTGTGTAAAAGAATTGTATTATGCTAACGTGATAGATCTATTGAGCGTCAAATTTGACATTAAGCGCGAAGTGTTCACGCTTTGATTCGTAATAACAATGGACGAGTTTCCGATTCATGCGCGTTGAGTGCCTGTGACGTCACAACCAAAATAGGTGGCGGAAATACCCGGGCGGTTTACGGAAAACAAAAACATCGTTTTTTAGTATCGTAACATTTTTTGCCATAGCTCTTGATGATTCCACTCGTTTTAGAATATACATATTTATAAAAATGCATTTTTCGTGATAAAATCGACAGTTCACCTGCTATTAATACCCACTATTTTAAACCTGATTTTTTAAGGCGAGCGTTCCTATTATGTATATATCTACAATTGTATATATCTAATTTCCTTCCACGTCTCGGCTTCGAATTTCATTCCACGGCCGTTAATCACGGGCGCCACCTCCTTTTTTGCGATGCATTGATAAATGAGCCAATGCTACTGCTGAGGTGGCGCTAAAGTCCGTTTGTTGTTAAATGTCACGGATAATTCTACAGAGTGAGTAGGTTTTTATATGTTTTGTTCAACATATTTCGCATTATTTTAAAAATCGGGCCATATAGTGCGATTCAGCGAAGATTTATTCATCCACACATGTACAGAAACATATAAATTATAAATATAACAAACCATTTGGAATGTGATGAGCTTTACAAGTTGTGCCATGGTTAAGTTTTTAACAGAAAATCGATGTATTTTGCCTGTGTAACGAGCAACTTGTTTGCCCATTGAAAACGCTCACACATCAAACTATTCATTTATACACATGCATGTTGTGCAATGCACAAAAACATTGACTTCTTGCCTATCTAATAGATAATTTGGTATTGTTCTAAAAGAGATGGAGCCAATGCCAATGAGGTGGCGCTAATGACAGGAAGTGACGCCAATGCACATGCTTAGCTATTTTAATTTTCGGTGCCGACCATACACTTTTTGTGTCGTATTCCAGGTTGAGTGTTCGATGTTTTTTTTCTTAATTCGAACGTTATGAAATATAATAAAAAAGTAAAGTCAGCATAAATATAAAGAAACATGTGTTGCAAAGAGATTTTGAAGATTTCTGTCAATGAATGTACAATAAAACTGGAAAGAAAATTGAGCATAATAAAACAGGTTCACGATTAAAGCCGGACCTATCCTAATGTTTTGCAGACGTTAGTAGGAACAGTAACAAACGACATATTTAAGCCTAATTAAGATTCGTTGACTTTTGTCTTTTAGTGAATAAAGCGATTGGAAGAGGGGAAAAATGTATCGTTTCAAGCAGACGTAACAGCTTTTAATTATTTCGTGAATTATGTAACTGTTCAAACACACTTGTTGTAGAAAACATTATTTGAGACTGTTGAGAATTCAGTCATTTGATTTATTGAATAAAATATATTTTTTGTTTATATCGTACAATATGTTTTTTACTTAATTGAGTTGGTTACTTATATATTAACATATTTACATCTTGCTTTTTTTATAGAAGGTGTATATATTGTTTATAAGTTTGGCTTCAAGTATTTACGTTGAAAAATAAAATAAATATTAAAAAGGAACATTATATATCAAATGTAAGTCATGTGATGATTCATATATCGTGTATTAGCGCCACCTCATGTCCTTAGCGCCACCTCCTTGGTATTGGCTCCATCTCTTTATAAAAAATGTAAAATTATCGATTAGATTTGCAAGAAGCCAATGTGTTTTTGCATGCAGCAACTTGTATTATGTTGAACGCAATCGTTTGATGTCGTTCGTGAATTAATTTGGTGGAAATTTGCTCGTCACGCAGGCAAAAGACGTCGATTTGCTTTCTAAAACTCCACCATGCCACAACTAATAAAGGTCCTCATGTTCCCAAATGGGTTGTATTGTATGTTTATGTACATTTGTTGATGAATGTATCTTCGCTGAATCGCACCAAATTGCCCGACTTTTTGACAATGCGAAAAATGTTGAAAAACGATATAAAACTTATTCCCCCTGAAGTATTATCTGTGTAATTTCAAAACATCCTGTCGATAGCGCCACCTCGGAAGTAGCATTTGCTCATGTATTAATGCATCGCGAAAAAAGAGGTGGCGCCCGTGATCTACGGCCGTGTAATCTGTAAAATAGAAATCATCGGTTAATTTTATTATGATTGCTTGTTCGTTGTTTATTATTTTAACCTGGTTTAAATAAATCTTATTATTTAAATGCCATCAATAGGATCGTATTGACAATTCCAGTACTTTAAAATCAGTGCGTATAAATTAATAAATAAATTTGAGGACATAGCTGGATATAAATTGTTAAATGAGTTATTATTTTTTCTTTATAATTGTACGAACAAGTTTTGCGAAAAACTTGAAGACCGGATTTGAGAAGATGGTGTTCCCTCTGGCACCACGAGATGAGGATGAACGTGATATGCGCAGTGAACTTCAGAGATTTATTTCATTTTCAGCATTTCCTCAGTGCGCGAATGTCTCTGGATTAAGACTGGCCCAAGCGGGGTTCTTTTACACGGGATTAAGCGTTATGGTGAAGTGCTTTTGTTGTCGTAGAAACCACTCTGACTGGCGAACAGACGACGGTGCCCTGTTCCGGACCGGAAACTTCATGCATGAGACGGACTGTGATTTTATGCTGGGAACGGACACAAGTAACGTCCCTATGGACGAAAACAGCATGAGTCAATAGAAACGGGGATGATTATATGATTACGGAATTTGTCTCTAAGGCATACATCATGTAAGTAATGTCGTGTAACTGATGATCATTGTAAAATCGTCTTAATGAAAATTATGTAAATTATTTAAGTTATTCTGTTTTTAAGACACTCAATATAAACAAGAAATATTGTTTAATGGATATCCCGCGTATATCCTTATTTTGAAATAAAGTTAGAAAATTTACGTTTCTAAAATTTTTATTGAAAACAAAGGTTGTATTATTGTTATAGATTTTTCACTTATAAGTCGTATATCCACCGCATGAAATGTGTTATTTAGTTCACGTATATTCAAACAACACAAAAGTTCGTCGAATAAAACTATACTACGGGAGATTACAACGTATGTGTCCTCATTAGGAGTTCATTTATTCGTATTCAAAATATATGGTTTGTTAATATTTGATTAACACGCACTTTTTTCGACACAATCAAAGCACACTTTCAGATCCGCGTCATGCGAAAATGGGTCTTATATCGTCTAGGCAGCGTAACTCAAGCCCAGCCTTCGCAATTGCTCAGTCTGATCAGGAGCTTCGTTGTACGATATACAATCACGTAATGCTTCATGGTCTCACTAGGTATCTCCTGACCAGACTGTTAGATGAGCAGCAGCCCTTTCATAAACATTTTTACGACAATTTTAACTTACGGGAGAATTTTGTAATCTTAATAAGTAGACGAACTAGCTCGCCATGCTCGTCAAATCTATACGGCGCTTGAGATGCCAATGTAATTAATTACGTACTGAAAATTTATAAACATGTGATATGGACTTTAGCAATTATGTATCTTCGAAAAAAGTATCGCATCGTAAATGTGTACTACGATGTATATTGAAACGTTCCCCCAGGCTGGGCTATAGCAACGCTGGCCGCATATGGCATAAGACCCATTTTTGCGAGACGCGGGTCTTTAAAAATCTCATTGTGTCTTGTAAATGGAACATCTAAGAACAACTCTTTTCGATAGAAAACTGAAGTCAAACTGTGTAATGCATAGTAAACTGGCAAATTCGGGAACGATTTTCAGATGGTCTGACCGAGTAAGGCAAACATTTGTGGATAGATAATTAAACTATTTAATTATTGTTATCATGACACTACTATTTCAGTAGCGTTTGTTTCCTCATTGTGAAAGCAATACTTTTTTATCAACGTTTATCGATAGTCCAAGATTTCTTCCCAAGACGTATTAGTGACCGATACTGACCCTGAATTCTGCGAGATGGATTTTAACGCGTAATTGTAACTGGGCAAAATTTTGTGTCTATGTCTCGTGTGAAAATGCAGCTAGTAGTCCGGAATTCCTCACGCTAGACAGTGTAACATCCAAACAGCGTACACCGACGCAGTGATGTGGCCAAAGTTCTAGGAGATTTCTCTCGAATCAGCCAATGAAATATTCGAATCTATTCATTAGGGTCTGCTGATGCTATGTGAAGGTCATTTAAGGTGAAAAGCTGGGTTAAACAGTTACGCCGAAACAACAAAGAACAACCCGAGAACGCTTGTCTACGAAAAACCACGGACTCTAGATGAGACGGATAAGAAACGGGATCGTATCGGCAAATATCTGGTCGAAACTGAGTCACGTCACCGTAACTATCGATCTTTAATAATTAGCGAACATCGAAACGCCGAGGTTATACATTTTGATGTACACACTCACGTCTTTTTTTAATATTATACTTTCATTTATCGGCCGATTTTGACAAATTATATATCATTAGAAAGCCTACGTTACGTAGTTTTCAGATATATAAATATATATTATGTTTTTCTTCTGATTTGGACAGCCCGGCGAGTTATAACTTTAACTTTTGGAGTTTTAGAATCTAGATTTACGGTTGATATGTTCGTACTTTATACCGATTTGTAGCGTTTATATTTGGAGTTCAGTTTTAAAAATTACATCTTGGTTAGGAGAATAGAATTATGTATACGATAAAAAATGGTTTAAAAATGAAAGGAAGTAAGGAATGAAGGCGGAAGAACGTAGCGCGCGGTCCTAACGCACCGAAATGATGCTACGGTCTTGGCGATTATGCTTTTGTTTATTTACCGGCCATTAAATTTCCTTTGCCATGATTATTATACTTTTTATGGAATATATTGAAATATTTTGTTCACGAAACATATCAATAAAGCTTATTATTAATGAAGCTTAATAAATTAACGATTTCAGCTCTTGTTTATAACACAGAAAGGGTGTTAATTTTATGATGAGACAGCGAATATAGCGTACCCTCTTGATATTTTCGGCCGTGATTTTAAAGAATCTGTAATAATTTTAATTAATTGATAATTTAAGTATACATACTAACCTCTTTGATAATAAACAACAAACGATGAATGTATTTGACACCCATTTTATTTGAAGTATGCAAAGCCGACGTTAGTGGGTATATCAAAATGTATAACCTCGGCGCTTCGATGTACGTTTATTATAAAAGATCGATAGTTACCGGTCACGTGGCTCAGTTTCGACACGGTTTAACGCGCGGGGTATTTCTTGTGTTTAACTCGCTATAAATCCACTAATAACAACGCGAATATACTAAAAGTTATATTTTTTGAAAGAGGAATTAATAAGCAACAAGATAACGTAGAAACGTAGAAACCAATTAAATCGGATGATTAGTTTTTACAAAAAAATGAATTTACTACAGTAAGGGTCAAATAGTCGATTCATCTCAGGTCGATATACGCTTCGTGGAAGGACCGAATGCGATCGCGATCTCAACTCTGCGCACTCAACTCACTTTGCTACTTCACTACCTATCTAGTTATGACATTGCATCATCACAAGGTTTGTGCAGTGGGCGACCGATTCTTAACAATACCGAAGAACAAATCAAAGTAGGAAGTACATTTACCTCCCTTGAATCGATGGGCATTTACTGCTCTTTTGGTATTAAACAATTTTAAGCATATTTATATGATATAAAGGGGTAAACTGAATAGCTTCCTTACAAATTCCACTATTACTAGTCGTTGTCAACTGTAATATACTACGATTGTTTCGGCGTAACTGTGTAACCAAGTTCGTTGCCTGTGTTGACCTTTATCAATAGCCAATACAATGTTGGAGAAATTTCTACTACAAGAAAATAAAATAAAATTCTACTACTGCATGTAATAGTTGCTATTCCCTTGTGTTCACCACACTGATATATTTTATCATGACAAGACAATACAAGCGTTTTCTACGAGATCAGTGCATAGTACATAATCTAGAAAATATTGCGATTAAATACAATAAAGTTTAATTTTGTCAATTTAAATTATTTTGTTTTAAATAATCCAGCGTTACAGCAAAAATTCTTTCTCTAAACGTAAAATATCCATCTCGAAGAGTTTGAAGGTCGGTAAGCCTTCCTGAAATCGCTCATGACAGCCAGAATACGATTATGACAGTTGCCCTTTTGATCTTTTTAACTGTTAACATAAAACAATACGCAAACATTTCATAACAAACGGTGGATAAGCGACATAAACATGTAAAAACAAACAAACAAATTAACCAATGTTTTCAATTTAATTGTTTAGAATAGTAAATTTTCAACCTTTTGTTTAACCTTTTTTTAAAGTAGGACATTCGCCGAAGTTTTTTAAGATACTTCGTGTTTTAATTTTCATTGCGAAATTTGTAAGCGCCTTTAGTACTCGTGAATGTATCCACCTGCATAGTGTTGAATTGTTTCAAACTGCGAGATCCGTCCAAACTTCCGTTAATTTCAAGCCCGTTACATGCATCGCTGCAATTTTGAATATCTGGTATGAGATGTTGAGATACTTACTCCCGAAACTTCCTTGCATTTTCAAGCCCTTTACAACACCCAGAAACCCGAGTTACTTAAACGTCCAGAGGACGTTAAAGTTTTTAACATAAAATTACTCCTAAGTTTCTAATGAATAGCCTGGTTATTTGCAAAACAATTCCTCAATTTTGTCAAGATTCAACTGAATGAACTGATTACCCAATTCTTTAACAATCTGTCTCAATTGTCATACAGTTCAGATTATCAGAGATTAATTTACAGTTTAATTTCGTTTCACTACGAAATAATGAATTCGGAACATAAAATTTCCGTTAGTTTCAAACTTTTGAAAGTGCTATACTCAGTAACTTTTTTTTTCAAAAACATCAATCCTTCGTTATCCTTTTAGGGACCCTTTTCGAAGATTTAGATTATGTGTAGTACAAATAATAAAATAACTGGCGTTGAAACTACTAAGTACTAACGACAATAGCCGATTTATAAAAGGGGGGGGGGGGGTGTGCACACGGTGCGGAATTGCATAACGCCTGCTTAAAGTTTATAATAAAGAACACTCATTTAAATAAACCGAGACAAATTTTAGTCGACATTATCCCAATCTCTTGCACGTTGGTTACTTCTATTCATAGTGAGTACGACAGCTCACGTGTATACCATATACAGCAGACGTTATTCAAAATTAATCCAAATGATTACATATTTATCAGTTACGTATTTAATGCGATTTTATTTATTTATATTAAATGTTAAAGTTTTTTCTGTTTTAAGGGGCAAAACTGCTGTGCACTTGTCGTGGAACAGCAAATTGTAATGTACGCGTACATGATCACCATGGGTGTCCAATTACGCACAGAGTACCTGCTGCACATAATATGCAAATCGCCCGTGACAACAGCCGTACTACGTCATCACGTGTTCCTTAAATAGATATCATGTACAATATTGATAGTTTATGTTTTGATTTGTGTGCTGAAAACTGGATTATTAAAAGCATGGATTTTAGCAGATGGTGATATACAATTAGTCATCAGAGTGATACATTGACACCTTATTGAACGATGTTAGTTGACATCGGTTGTGTAATTGTCCAATTAGAGTTACAAGTGCGCTGAACTGAAAATCCAAAATGGACGCAGTAGAAATTGATCCGAATTTCGAACCTCAGACGAGGATTCGCTCGCATACATGGCACGGGCGACCAGTGGAACCCGAGCTAGTTGCGGACCACCAGCATGGTTCCCCGCATTCGGACGAGGCAGGCTTTGGGGAGCACCACAAGGACATTTTAGGAATAAAACAGAAAACGTCTTCGCGTCGAAATGCATGGGGCAACCTATCGTACGCTGACCTAATTACGAAAGCTATTCAAAGCTCACCTGAGCAGCGTTTAACACTGTCCCAGATTTACGACTGGATGGTGCAGAATGTCCCCTATTTTAAGGATAAAGGGGATAACACAAGCTCGGCGGGTTGGAAGGTAGGTTTGCTGGAAAACGTTGACAGTTTTCAACTTTCGTGTGACCTCATTATCTTAATTTACCTTAAATCAAATCGAAATTACAGATAACTGATGAGTGATGAAGCTCCTATAATACTAATAAATCATTATGCACAGTTTGCATCTTATAAGACATTCAACATGAATTTTATTAAACTAGCTAAGCAGCAAATAGGTTATATAGTATTGACTATGTCTGCATGTTTAGTTTGCCCAGTCGGAAAATATGATGATTTTTGTACCAAAAAACAACCTAGCCAAATTGACGCGACAAATCTGGTGCAAATACCTTAAATCTGCTTTTTATGTAAGAAAAATATAATTGTAATCAGGGGTAGAGGTATGATTTATACATTTTGTAACACCTTTTAATTTACAAATGGCAATGCATGGCGACATTTTTACTTGCTTCATATTTCATTTGTTTTTAAAATATATTGAATTACGTTGTGAAATACACAGAATATGGCAGTTTTGTCAATTTTAGGAAGTCTTAGCTAAAAGTAGTGTTTTTCGCAGGCCCTTTTTGCGCGGTGCTGCACCATGCCGTCTTTCTTAAGCGCCACTATGCCCTTTTCAAATACAAAAGCCGCCACATGCCCTTATTGATAACATCTTATTGCGCGGTTGTAAAGAAGTCACGCGTGAATTACCCTGTGTCAATATTCATGGATAATTTCAGTTGCTTTGTCATACCAAGCACACTAATCGGTCCGTATTGAGTGCTCCTCCACTCCTCCTCCTCCAGTTTATTTATGAGACTTAAGATTAAAACCCAGTGTAATTCTGGTGGAAATTGTGCATTTCAAGCATTGTATAGTAATATCAAATCATTTATTTCTACGCGTTATTTAATTAAAAAAACAACACAAACAAGTTGTAACTTGTATCTTTATCGTTATGGTCTTTTAGATAATTAATTATCTAAACTAATTATTGAAACAATTACTGTACCCAGAGCTATAAGATAACTTTTGGGGTGTATTGGGTAATTCACCCCCTGTTTTTGACAACAATTGGGAATTTGTAAATTCAATAGTTTAAGCAAAAATTTTCACCCCCTACTTTTGAGCGTAATTGGGTTTTTCAACCCGGATTCTTAACTCAATTGGGTAATTTAGGGAATGACATATTTAATATAATAAAAATCTACTAAGCCTAATAAAGGTTACTATATTATTTATACAAATGGAATTCAAAAAGGTACCTGTTCATAACAACAAACAATTACTGAATTTGTGATCAAAGTTCATTCATTTTTGCGTTGAATAAGACCGAGTTCGTGAAAATCTCTGTACAATTGATGAAGTTATGGCTGTTCACAGCGGTGCACCCCGTTTTCGGGTCATTTTGAGTTGAATACATTGTACCTTGAAAATGAAAGTAGAAATCAGACTGGTCTACAAATAATTACTAAAATACCAGGGCAACAGATTAGATTTTAGGTCAACTTATTAGTTTTCACTGCAAGCTTTTTCTAAAAATTAGTTTTTTCCCTCAAAACTATTTGTTAATTAGTTTTTTTACAATTTGATCAAAATGTACATATATTTCTAGATCAGATTAGCGCTTCATTTTTGATTATTGATAATTCTCAGCAACTCTTATTCCAATTAAGTCATTATAAATTTACAGTGACAATGGTTGTTTGTAATTATTAGTTTTAATTGTATATTAACAAATGGATGATGGAGTCATTCAGTTTAAACCAGTTTCAACACTCCTGCCTTTCAGTCTCAGTGCACACTCACATTGCCAAACCCTGTCCATCAATGACAAGCCCGTGGAAATCACGATGTTGTGAGTTTTTGAGACACGGAATCACAGCGGTGTTTTGAGCCGAATATTTCAGAATCTGTCACCGCCTGCGCTATTAAATGTGATAGTATACTCTTCACAATGTCTTTTCCCGACGGTTTGGGTCTCGTAACGAATTGTAAAATATTGGGCGCGCACGCCGTTTATGAAAGTTTCCTAACCCGACCGCGTTTAACAGAGAACCTTTTCCCGAACTTATTTCGGCGGAAGTAACTTTTTATATTGACACGGCAACACTAAAAGTTACAATACACTAATTATAATTTAACGCGGTATCATACCATCATGGCGGAAAACGAAACAACTAAAACGACAAATAATCGATTTCAATTCGTTTTCCATTTTCATAATCGTTTTCTGTACGATTGATTTTAAATTTCAATTCGTTTTCTGTCAAATACAAATCGTAAAAACGATAAAACGAACCTTATCTGTTGCCCTGAATACCCCAAAGATTGATAACCGCTGGAAAGACTGACTTCTTTTCTTCATAGAACCGCATATAAACTATCCAATACATTTTTGTACCGAAAATAACCAGTCTAAAAAAATACGTCTGGTGTTCGTAAGAATTGCGTTTCTTGATGCAAGTTTTTTTACGGGAATTTGTATTTGCGTTTTTGTACGCTTTATTTTGAATTAAATTACGTTTTTGGTTATTTTAATTGCGTAATAACGCAAATACGCTTGTTATCTATGCCCCTGAGTACCGTATACTAGTAAAACAAATTAGGCAGACATACTACCTTGACAAATAGGTATTAGTTGTGCATGTAGTAAAATATGTTTGTTCCCGTTGTGTGTACATTACTGCAGACTTTATGTGTTAATAAAATAATTATATTTAATATTTATTTTATTTTCTTCTAATAGACAGTTTTTCAAAAATATTTGAGACACACAAACAATTCCAAGCACTTGAATTCAGGGAAGTTAATTGAAATTATCCTGAGGCTAATAGATGTTTGATGTTGCGAAATACAAAAGTGCAGTGGATGTAGTTAACCGACATTCGCCCATGAGATGTTATCATTTTCATTGTCACCACTAAGGATATAGGGTCACTCTGTGGTTAGATACATGTAGTAAACATGTCATTCAGCACATGTCTGTGGTTACATGTTTGCACTCTATGGTTAACATGTACTCCGTCCCACATCATAGTACAATACATGTACATGTTACATCATGATCATCCTTTCATGTAAAATATAATAAAAATGATCTGAAGTAAAAGGCCTAATTTAATTTGGACACAGTGCAGTGCTTTTCATCAGCTGAGGTCAATAGTATACACTGCTCTTATGGTTCACTCAACCATGATCATGTCATGTCATGGCATGGCTTTTGGGCATTCTGTGTAACCGGACCGGGGGAAATCTATGCCCTTGTTATTAATGGCATAACATAACTCGCTTTCTGCGTTTACTCTTTTATTCATTTATAGTTCACATAATTTTCAACAAATTCCATCTTCTTATATTGCATTCTTAAGCATTCCTTCTTAATTCTATTACATTCTTATCAGATCTTATTTAACAAATTCCATCCTCCTATTTCCAACTGTCTCTCTCTAACTTGTAACTCACTTTCTAACTTTTTCTTACTGACCTCCACTTCCTTCTTTCATAAACTAACTTTTTCACTATTGAAACCCTTTCATCCCTAAAACCAAGTCACACCCACACATCTCACTGACCAATCCTATCTCTCGTTCATCCATCAATCATACAGATCCTTAATGCCAAGTCACACCCACACATCTCACTGACCAATCATATCTATCTCTCATCCAACATACAGTACCTTACTTCCTTACTTCTATAAGACTGTAATTAATTAGCACCTAGTCTAAGAATCTTTAGTCACAGTCATTATTTATAGCTAGAGCTGATAAGCATACATTCAGCATACAGTCTGCATATTGAGTGTGAATTTAACATGAGAAGACTTCCAAGACTGTAACTAACACAATGTAATCAATATCAAGTTAAACATGTGGTTCCAAGCAACCTTCTACTGCAATTCAGTAGACAAAGAAATCATATTCAAACATATTCACAGAAATCTATCTTTAAAACTGTAACAATTGTATTGTATGAATTTATAATGTACTCAATCAAAAATCAAATAATAATATTTGTAACTCTGTGACATCTGCAAGGTGTATTGGTCATAATCTGTAAACAAATTACTGGAAGGACTATACACGTGTTTTAAAATATGCTGCAATCAAGCCATATTCAATTTAAACTTTATCTTCACTATATAACTGATTTGTAACACAAAACAACTTAAAACATAATGTCCTTTATTTACGCATAGACGGACAAATAAACCATGAAGTCCTTTCTACTGTATATGGTTTGTTTAACAAAGATCGTTTGAAATGAACAGGAAGATAAGATAAAAAATGTTCCCTTAAAATCAGGCAATATACCGGGGTATTCATTAATCATCAACATTGTCACTTGAAGTTTATCAACCATCCTAAGTAATCAGGTTGGAATCCTTTTTACTTAAAGTACGCCAATGTTTACAAACACTGAGCACGTAATTGCAGCATGTGTGATTGACTCATTCTCTCTGTTTACCAGGACAAGCTTGCTCAACTGGTCTTTGTGGAGCCTCCTATATCAACCTGTTCTACCTGATTGGATAGTTGAACATAGTTGTAATATGACAGCCTATAATTGTTCAGTCCGACATGGGCACTTGACATGCTGCATGTAAACAATACCTGAAGTCACTTAGTGCTCTATTTAAAAGTATTTTTTAACACCAGGTATTTTGTTCCATACTACAGCATATTAACTGATCGTGAAAGCTTTTAATACGTCTTTGTTGATTATTTCAGCTTTGAATGCGTATTTGTTTAACAGTATTTTCATTTTTAAATTAGGTGTAAAAGATTTTCAAGATTAAAAACAATTATTTTATATATGAGCATACACATGTACTTTGTTGACAAATAATATATAAATGAGAAAAAATCTAAATATACTAATAAAGTGCAGCAAATTATATGTATATGGGTTTGTGTCACTGAGTAAAAATGATTTTATCTGGTTATTTTAATTTGACGTAAGGTAGTTACATAATACATATATCTAGATGTAGGCTGTCTGACACGTGAACGTGACTCTGATATGCAAATGGAAATGTCAACATTTCTTCTTTGTCTAAGGTGTTATTAACCCATTTATGCCTAGTGGACTCTCCCATCCTTCTGAATTGGATTTCCGAAATTAGGGATGTCTAGTATATTTATTTCTATATTTATGATATTTCTTATTCCTTTACGCTGTTTGCCAAGGCCTTTTTTCTAGACGCAAGGCATAAATGGGTTAATGAAGGAAATTATTTGACACTATACCAACCTCTCAATAACAAATTTCCTTGCTTCTACATGTAGTTTAAAAATGTATGTAGTCATTTATATTTAAATATGGAAAAAATATTCATGATGTTGGAGATTGCATGTTGATTACCATCACTATTGAGTTGCATAATGCAAAAACGGGTCTTATGCCACATTTTGCCAGCATAGCTTCAGGCAAGCCTGCACAATTGTACTGTCTGCTCAGGCACTACACTGTGTTCTGTAAAGTAACACAAGGTTTCATACTCTCATTTATAGCGGACATGGTAGATCCTGATCAGACTGCACAAATGCACAGGCTGGTTTGGAGCTTCTCTAGACGCATATGGCATGAGACACATTTATTCAATACATGATGGCTCTATTATGCACTTTTTGGGCACCAACATTATGTTTTATTCAATTATACAATAAAACTCGAGACTAAAGTAGTCGTCTGAATAATTTATTTTTATGATGTAATTGTTACTTTACAATTTTCTCAAACTTTGCCTTAATGTGCTTAAGATGCTAACATTAGTGAATCGGTCATGTGTGAATAAATGCTTGTCACTGTCAATAAATAATTTATTTTTTTGTGGCAGTTTTTAGCTCATCTATTTTTAAAAAAAAATTATGAGCTATTGTCATCACCTTGGCGTCGGCATCGATGTCCGGTTAAGTTTTGCGTTTAGGTCCACTTTTCTCATAAAGTATAAATGCTATTGCATTCAAACTTGGTACACTTACTTACTATCATGAGGGGACTGGGCAGGCAAAGTAAGATAACCCTGGCATGCATTTTGACAGAATTATGTGCCCTTTTTATACTTAAAAAATTGAAAATTTTGGTTAAGTTTTGTGTTTAGGTCCATTTTATTCCTTAAGTATCAAAGCTATTGCTTTCATACTTGCGACACTTACTAACTATCATAAGGGGACTGTGCAGGCAAAGTTATGTAACTCTGACTAGCATTTTGACAGAATTATGTGCCCTTTTTTTTATACTTAGAAAATTGAAAATTTTGGTTAAGTTTTGTGTTTAGGTCCATTTTATTCCTTAAGTATCAAAGCTATTGCTTTCATACTTGCAACACTAAATAACTATCATATGGGGACTGTGCAGGCAAAGTGATGTAACTCTGACTGGCATTTTGACAGAATTATGTGCCCTTTTTATACTTAGAAAATTGAAAATTTGGTAAAGTTTTGTGTTTAGGTCCACTTTTTTCCTAAAGTATCAAAGCTATTGCTTTCATACTTGCAACACTTACTAACTATCATAAGGGGACTGTGTAGGGAAAGTTATGTAACTCTGACTGGCATTTTGACAGAATTATGGGCCCTTTATACTTAGAAGTTGAGAATTTGGTTAAGTTTTGTGTCCACTTTACCCCTAAAGTATCATAGATATTGCTTTCATACTTGGAACACTCGCAAACTATCATAAGGGGACAGTAAAGGACAAGTTGCATAACTCTGGTTGTCATTTTTACAGAATTATGGCCCTTTTTTGACTTAGTAACTTTGAATATATGGTTAAAGTTTATGTTTAGATCCACTTTACTTCTAAAGTATCAAGGCTATTGCTTTCAAACTTCAAATACTTTCATACTATCATGAGGGTACTGTACCTGGCAAGTTGAATTTTACCTTGACCTTTGAATGACCTTGACTCTCAAGGTCAAATTATGAAATTTTGCTTAAATTGACATAACTTCTTTATTTATGATTAGATTTGATTGATACTTTGACAAAACAACTCTTATCTGACATACCACAATAGACTCCACCCAAACCTTCCATAAAGCCCCCCCCCCCCCACCCGAATCCCACCCCCCCCCCCCCCCCAAAAAAAAATATTTTTTTGTTATAGATCATCTAATTAATAATTTATTTTTTTTAAACATGGTTAAAATACACAAATATTTTTTTTGTATTTTTGTTATTTTTGAAATACTGTCGAACCATCCCACCCAAGAATCCCCCCCCCCCCAAAATGTATATTTTTTTGCATTTTTGGAAGAAAATGTAATAAATGACCACACCCCAACACTATACTGCCAATACACCCCCCTCCACTCCACCCCTCCTTCCTTTGTGATTGATATTGAGATAGGTCCCTTCACCTTTAAAAAGAAAATAGATGAGCGGTCTGCACCCGCAAGGCGGTGCTCTTGTTTTACTTTGTTATACTAACCACACTAATTGGTCCCTACTGTGTACTCCGCAATTTTATAACAAGTTCTAGCTTTAAATAAACAGTGCTCATGTATTTCTTGTTGATCCTTAGTCCCTATAAAAAGCACGCAAAAACTAAGCTGCACATGTACAACGTCACGTAATCCGCATGGAAAGCGTGGGTGTATAGAATTTTTAATAAAAACTGTATAGAGCACAGAGATCATTGAGAACTTTCCATTTTGGTTAAACTTTTCATAGTGCATTGCAGGGCCCTCAATCCATTTTAGGGGAAGCGGGTCGCTACCCATAGCAGGAGGAATTTTCGCTGTGTTTCCCTTTTTGGGGGATTTTTAACTTACTCTCTAATTATTACATTTGTACATGTTTGCACTATATTCATTGCTTATTTCATAATTGAAATTGAAATAGAATTTTAAATTATTAGTTACATGTAGTTAACAAATTTTGAAAGAACAATTAAAAAAAATAATTAAAATCATAATAAATTTATTGTGCGTGGATTGTATAAGCATATACATGTAAGCATAGTTAATGTGTCTGGCCAAATAAGTTTGTTTCCTGCCCGTAGTGTATGTATTTCACACATAAACAAGGTCACGTAATTATGTTTCGCACATACAAGTGGTCAAGGCTCCAGCATATGGTGGATTTATAAATTAATTGCATGTTGATTTTGCTATTATATTTAAGCTGAGAAAATTAGCAGTTTGAAGCCACATCGATAATCAAGCCGGTGACGACGTATTTGTTGTTTTGTTAATTATCAGCTTATTATAACTATTGTTTGAATATGCGTATATAAATACGTTTTATTTTGTTCATATTATACAGTCAATAACGCTACTAATTACCCGATAATCCCGTATATTCCAGTTTTAAAGCAAATGCTGGTAAATATTTACAATACACAAACATTCTCGATATTTCCTTAAGTATCAAATACATTTTGGCATTAGTTACTTTTTATAGAGATGATGAAATAACATGTAACCGGGGCTTTTTTTTCCCCACTGAACACGCGATTTACGCCTGACGTGATGTTCATGTATTTATACAACACAAAATACACCCTAACTTTCCAAACGACATTCTACATGTCTGCATAATTTTCGCGCGCTTTTTATGAAACAAAGGATATTTTAGCACTATTTATTTGATGCTAGAATTTGCCAAAGGTCGCGTTAGCATTAAAATTTCGAAGTGTGTTTCGGATTACAAATTTAACAATGATTATCGAACGCAACATTTACAGTTGCGCGTAATTAGTTCTACGCTACACATACATGTATGTACATGTAGATGGATATCTTTTCACTCGATCCGCCGTGTATGTATGCGGCGGATTTACTCCGCGAAAGTACGCGGGGTTAATACAGATTCGGCGCCGTTGCGCGGATCGATGCCGAGTGCCACGGCGATACGCCGCATGAACACACGATTCGGCCGCCGCGTACTTATAATCTGGCCGTGGCGTAGCCGCGGATTATGTTTGTGCCGCGTTAGCTGTACTGTATTATATTTTAGCTGAGACAGTTTGAAGCCACATCAATAACCAACTCTTAATTGTTGTTTTGTTAATTATCAGCTTATTATAACTATTGTTTGACTATGCGTATATAAAGTAGTTTCATTTTGTTTATATTATACAGTTGATATCGCTAATCATTACCCGATAATCCCGTATATTCCAGTTTTAAAGCAAATTCCGTTAAATATTTACGATAAAAGCGCTCAAGACACACACACATTCGCAATTATTCGTAAGTATCAAATACATTTTGGCAGTTGTTACTATTTAAAGATGTGATGAAATAACGTCCAATCGGGGCGTTTTTTTCCCCACTGAACACGCATAAATCGCCTGACGTGATGTACATGTTTTTATACAACACAAAATACACCCAAACTTTCCATGCAAAGTTGTACATGTCTGCATAATTTTCGCGCGCTTTTTATGGAGACAAAGGATATTTTAGCACTGTTTATTTGACAATAGATTTTGTTAATGTCGCATTAGCATTAAAATTCAGAAGCGTGTTTCGGATTACAAATTTAACAAAGCTCATTTCAGAATCGAACGAAACATTAACATTGTGCGTAATTTATTCAACAATAATTTGTTAAAGCGCATTACGTGCCATATGGCTTATTAAAACGTGAAAATAATAAATATGAAAGTAGCTTAAATCTAAGTTTCTATGCTACACAAATGTACATGTAGGTGTATATCTTTTCACTCAATCCGCCGCGTACGTATGCGGCGGATTTACTCCGCGAAAGTATGTGAGGTTAAAACAGACTCGGCGTCGTTGCGCGGATCGATGCCGAGTGCCTCGGCGATACGCCGCGTGAACACTCAACACGGCCGCTGCATACTAAATTTCTGGCCGTGGCGTAGCCGCGGAATATGTTTGTTCCGCGTTGGCTGTACTGTAGCATGTATATTGACCTGTTGCATAGATTGCAATCTTTTGACAAAAAGGATTAACATGTGCTAATGCAACTCCTTGATGACATGGTCCATAATTATCACAATAATTATTTGTAAAACATTGCACTGAATCTAAGTTTTGTTTCAATCAATACATTCATATGCTTTTAAAAGTTTACAAGTTTGTAATGGAGAAAATATATCAAGCCATGATATATATACAGCTTCTAAATTTATAATATGCGTTTTTTTTATAACTCAGATACTAATCAAACAAGGTGGAAATGGTATTCAACATTACATGTAGTCCAGAGTTCAAACAAGCAAACATATTTATAAATACTACTCTAGAAAATAGATTCTTTTATTTTTAAGCCTGACAATAATAAAATAACATATTCTTGGAATACTTTTCAAGCATGAGATTTGAAATGTAAACAAGTATTGATGTGCCCCGGCCCCTGTTACTTTAATTGTTTTTTGGAACTCAATATTGTTTTTTACAGAAATGTTTGCAATTAGGGAATGCGTCTCATACTCCTGAGCAACACATACCCAAGAAATCCAGTTTTTCAGGTACCTTTCAATTTAAAATTATAGGCAGTCATTATGAAAAAATATATACTTTATTTTTTTTTTGAATTTTGACCCCAAATTGAAGTAAAAAGAACACCACAATTTGCATTATGAATGGCCTAGTTTAATGTTTTGACTTCTACCAAAAATACATGCCATAATTATACAAGTTTGGTTACATGTACATGTAAATGTGAGTGCTTTATTGCTTGCAAGCTAAAACTTAGTTTGTGAGAGGATACCAGTTTTTGTAATCAAACTTATTATTATATGTAGAATGCTCTGTACAGAACTCACATACACTACAGACACACAGAATCCCAAGAAATGTATCATGTATCCTGTAATTCCTGTTGCATTCTTTCTAATCAAATATTGGATTTCTTGTAACAGCTTGTCCCAACCTAGGGAGGCAATCTTTGAATAATGAGTCTGGTATCAGGGTTTTTTTTTAGAAAAAGGGGAAGACGCTGGACGCTGGGTAAAAGGGGAAAATCGAGCGCGAAAAAGACATATTTGGGGAAAAAATAAAAACTGTTCATTTCAATGTCTATAACTCACCTACAGACTTCAGGTTTTTTTTAGAAAAAGAGACATGTCTCTGACCTTTTTGTTCTTAAACACATGAACAAGTATGATATTAAAGTCAAAGTCCTAAATAAAGTTGCAGGGGTAGATCTAATAATGGGAAATGTTTTCAACTGGGGCCGGGGAACGATTTCAATATTGTGATTTCAATTTCATGATGAATGGGTTGACGATCTAGATCTGCTACAGTATTGGAAGGGAAAGGTGCGGCAGCTGCCGATTGTCTACTTTCACTTTCACAATAATCCGACAGTATTAATCGATGTTGATTACATGTACCTCCGAATCCTGCTGGGTTTCAACGGTTTTTGATGATTCATTCTTAAAAAATGCGTCAACGCAATTAATATTTTCCGAGTCCGAACGTTTTATTTTGTTTGTGTATGAACGCCAATTGTGAGACTTTTTTCTGTTTTAACGTTTATACCCATCTTGGCTTCACATAATCCGGATGAAAACTCGACTGGTTTCCGGTAATTAATTGACGAATCACCCTTCTCGCGCAAGATCGGAATCCAGTAAAATAGTCACATGATTAATACGATTAGTTGCCCGGTTTCCATGACGTAATTTAAGAGCTATATATAGAATCACTGGGATTCCCAGATTTGAGTGTTCGTCGGGAGAGAGAGAGAGCGAGATCGTTGTACATGGTACAAATAGGATAAGTGTCGACTTCCCAAAAGAAAGAAAAAAACATTTCTTTGAGGGTAAAATATTATATTTTGGTGAAAAATTATATTTTTGAAGGGGAAATGGTAGTTTTAGGGGAAAAATTCTGGTAGGGGAAGACGCCGATTATCGGCGTCACTTTCTTAGTAAAAAAAACCCCTGGGTATTGACAGATAATATGAGACTACATTCTGTCACTTTAACCTATATCCATGATTGTACATAGGATCTGTCTGGTGATACATGTAAGACTGAACAACAATAATAGTTTATTTGCTTATAAATTATGTAAACTATTAATTAACTGTATGCAAATTTACATACACAAATGTACATGTTGTAGTGTTAAATAACTGTGATAACAGTCCAGCAGTGCATGTACATGTTGTACACGTAGTGTTAAATAACTGTGATAACAGTCCAGCAGTGCCATACAATAGGATAACTTGGCCTGGTTTAATATGTTCTTTCACAAAATTTGCCTTTGATTTTGTCTATTTTATGCACGTGTATAAAGCAAATGTTGTTGTCAAGAAAGCATTAATTGTAGCCAAATGAGTCATTTTGTAGCCATTTGCTAATTTGGCAAATGCCATATGCAGCCAGAGTTCATCTGCACAGTCTGGTCACGAGTAAACCTGTCAGCTTATGATACCACGAAACATTTTGTGACTGTATAGTCGATCAATCAATTGCGCAGTCTGGTCAGGTGCTACACTGACCGTTCATGGAAAAACACCCATTTACATGTCGCATGTTATAAGCGATAACTATAAATAGCAGTTAATGTGTCAATATCCATACGGCATGTTACGGTATACAACTTATTTAATAATAATTTGGTAAATTTCTGTCAATAACATAAGTTATACCAGTGTGACGCTGTAACAACTGACATTTCAGCTTGGTAAAACAAAAATCAGTTTCTATGGCAGCAAGAAATACACCAATCCCAAAAATAAGCGACAGGCATGGCTTACTGGGAAAATAAATTCGTTAAAGTGATATTATGGGCATTTTCACTGTTAAATGGAGCTGAAAAGAATTAACAGGTCAAAAGAGTTAGTTAAAATGTGGTTACTGACCAATTATCTGCAAATCATCTTGCTACCAGTTGTTGATAAAAATATTTTTTTTATTCGATATTTTATGTGACTGGTGAGTCCTGTAAGCCGAAATGATCCATAAAACAAAATTGTGTTGTGTGTCGTATGAACGAATCTGCACTAAAACTTAATTTAGTATCACATCGTACATACATGATCAGTTGTCAAACGAAAGTATGGTTGATATTCAAATGCATTATTTTTCTCTTTCCGTGATATTGTTTTAGTATGTTTATGCTGCATTAACAAATATAAGTGTATATGAAGTGAAAACACCAAAAATAAACAACGGTTGCGATAGACACTTATAAACTGTTAGATGCCCATAATATCACTTTAAAATAATTGATTTTTAAAATTAAGAAATTAACGATATTAAACTGAGTTAAAAATGATGTCAGATTTGTGTTTTAATAGAATAAGAACTTATTCTTAAAAATGCACTCTCCCTTTAAACATCATAAGTATAACTAATTTATTTTAATATTTTAGATGAGGCCTTAACAAAAGGTTTGTTTTTAGTGCCCTACCAACCCTTTATTTTAATCACTGACTGGATAGTTTTAGGACTGTAAATTGGGATCCAAATTTAGGGTCAGAATTAAGTGCTTCATTATCATAATTGATAAAAAAAAAATGCATTGTTTTTTTTCACCTTTTTTGCCAAAAGATAGAAAAACAATTGCCTTAGTGTCTTAGATCAAGGTTATGAATCTATTGAGATAAGTGAACTGATCCAATCTGAAAAACAAATTGTCAAGCTTATCAAGTAAGAAATCTACCACAGGCGTTATAAGACTCCAAAAGATTACTGCCATTCAATTTTATTATTTGTATAGGACAAATTTAAGAAAATATGGTATCACTATGAAATGACATTAAATGTCAAATCTTTTATTATATGTCAAAACGCATCTAGTTGTACAAAAACATGCCAATACATTTTTAAAAGAAACTGTACTGACATTATGTCATTTTAAGGTGATTTCATTTTGTGAAAATTAGATCATGCTATTTGTTAGAACAAGAAAAGGAAGCAAATGAACATGTTTATAAATATGTTATCTTGAAGCATTTTTAAATTATAAATATTTTTAATTGGTTGTGTGAAATGGTAAACAATTCCTAGCATGCCATAAAGGAATTGGTAACCAGAATTTTTCTAATAAAATTGGACTCTCAAAAGATTGTTCTGGTATATTTTTATGCCCCCCTTCGAAGAAGAGGGAGTATATTGCTTTGCACATGTCGGTCTGTCGGTATGTCGGTCGGTCGGTCCACCAGGTGGTTTCCGGATGATAACTCAAGAACGCTTGGGCTAGGATCATGAAACTTCATAGGTACATTTATCATGACTCGCAGATGACCCCTTTTGATTTTGAGGTCACTAGGTCAAAGGTCAAGGTCACGGTGACCCGAAATAGTAAAATGGTTTCCGGATGATAACTCAAGAATGCTTAGGCCTAGGATCATGAAACTTGATAGGTAGATTGATCATGACTCGCAGTTGACCCCTATTGATTTTCAGGTCACTAGGTCAAAGGTCAAGGTCACAGTGACCTGAAATAGTAAAATGGTTTCCGGATGATAACTCAAGAACGCTTATGCCTAGGATCATGAAACTTCGTAGGTAGATTGATAATGGCTGGCAGATGACCCCTATTGATTTTCAGGTCACTAGGTCAAAGGTCAAGGTCACGGTGACCCGAAATAGTAAAATGGTTTCCGGATGATAACTCAAGAACTCTTATGCCTAGGATCATGAAACTTCATATGTACATTGATCATGACTCGCAGATGACCCCTATCGATTTTCAGGTCACTAGGTCAAAGGTCAAGGTCACGGTGACCCGAAATAGTAAAAGGGTTTCCGGATGATAACTCAAGAATGATTATTCCTAGGATCATGAAACTTGATAGGTAGATTGTTCATGCCTCACAGATGACCCCTATTGATTTTCAGGTCACTAAGTCAAAGGTCAAGGTCACGGTGACCTGAAATAGTAAAATGGTTTCCGGATGATAACTCAAGAACGCTTATGGCTAGGATCATGAAACTTCATAGGTACATTGATCATGACTGGCAGATGACCCCTATTGATTTGCAGGTCACTAGGTCAAAGGTCAAGGTCACAGTGACAAAAAACATATTTACACAATGGCTGTCACTACAACGGACAGCCCATATGGGGGGCATGCATGTTTTACAAACAGCCCTTGTTTATGATAGACTTATAATAATAATACCACATTGATATAGTGCCCTTTTCATAAAGTATTGTGCATTCAAAGGCGTTTGTGTGGGTGTCTGGTGAAAGAAGTCATCTGTCATGTATTCTGTCATTGTGCTGATATCTTCCTCTGTAGAGACGTGTCCCATTGGGGAGGCAGCTGTCTTATTAGAAGTCATCTGTCATGTATTCTGTCATTGTGCTGATATCTTCCTCTGTAGAGACGTGTCTCATTGGGGAGGCAGCTGTCTTATTAGAAGTCATCTGTCATGTATTCTGTCATTGTGCTGATATCTTCCTCTGTAGAGACGTGTCCCATTGGGGAGGCAGCTGTCTTATTAGAAGTCATCTGTCATGTATTCTGTCATTGTGCTGATATCTTCCTCTGTAGAGACGTGTCCCATTGGGGAGGCAGCTGTCTTATTAGAAGTCATCTGTCATGTATTCTGTCATTGTGCTGATATCTTCCTCTGTAGAGACGTGTCTCATTGGGGAGGCAGCTGTCTTATTAGAAGTCATCTGTCATGTATTCTGTCATTGTGCTGATATCTTCCTCTGTAGAGACGTGTCTCATTGGGGAGGCAGCTGTCTAATTAGAAGTCATCTGTCATGTATTCTGTCATTGTGCTGATATCTTCCTCTGTAGAGACGTGTCCCATTGGGGAGGCAGCTGTCTAATTAGAAGTCATCTGTCATGTATTCTGTCATTGTGCTGATATCTTCCTCTGTAGAGACGTGTCCCATTGGGGAGGCAGCTGTCTAATTAGAAGTCATCTGTCATGTATTCTGTCATTGTGCTGATATCTTCCTCTGTAGAGACGTGTCCCATTGGGGAGGCAGCTGTCTTATTAGAAGTCATCTGTCATGTATTCTGTCATTGTGCTGATATCTTCCTCTGTAGAGACGTGTCCCATTGGGGAGGCAGCTGTCTTATTAGAAGTCATCTGTCATGTATTCTGTCACTGTGCTGATATCTTCCTCTGTAGAGACGTGTCCCATTGGGGAGGCAGCTGTCTTATTAGAAGTGTCATTGTGCTGATATCTTCCTCTGTAGAGACGTGTCCCATTGGGGAGGCAGCTGTCTTATTAGAAGTCATCTGTCATGTATTCTGTCATTGTGCTGATATCTTCCTCTGTAGAGACGTGTCCCATTGGGGAGGCAGCTGTCTTATTAGAAGTCATCTGTCATGTATTCTGTCACTGTGCTGATATCTTCCTCTGTAGAGACGTGTCCCATTGGGGAGGCAGCTGTCTTATTAGAAGTGTCATTGTGCTGATATCTTCCTCTGTAGAGATGTGTCCCATTGGGGAGGCAGCTGTCTTATTAGAAGTCATCTGTCATGTATTCTGTCACTGTGCTGATATCTTCCTCTGTAGAGACGTGTCCCATTGGGGAGGCAGCTGTCTTATTAGAAGTCATCTGTCATGTATTCTGTCATTGTGCTGATATCTTCCTCTGTAGAGACTTGTCCCATTGGGGAGGCAGCTGTCTAATTAGAAGTCATCTGTCATGTATTCTGTCATTGTGCTGATATCTTCCTCTGTGTCCCATTGGGGAGGCAGCTGTCTTATTAGTGTCTTTCCACAGAAAGAGTGAAGGAAACGGGGATGAGTCTTTGGTGCATTTCCCTTGGATATTCACTTCTCCCTGTTGCTTACAGTACATGTTTTTATGCAATTGTTTCAGCATGTTAGAAAATGTGTGGGTTCCTATAAAATGTATAAAATTTTAATATGAAACATGGAGTTGGGATAACTTATGAAATGACCTGAAATCATAAGAGTGTGTTAATACATGTATAAGCTTTCTAATTTGCATACATGGCCTAGCTTGTCACTTGAGGAAACAACTCTTCAACAAATAGCCCACTTGAAAAGTGTACAGCCCTCTTGAAAAGTGTACAGAGTGAACTTGTGCCCGATAACCCTATCTTGCCTTACCTTATCTGGCCTTTATTTACTTAGTAAGAATTGCGATACTGTCGGCCTATTATCCATTATATTATTGAGTAGACGTTTAATCAATGTTTTATAAGATACCAGGGGTTTTTCAGCACTGTCTGCGCCTCCGGACAACGGAGGCACTCCCAAAGCAAACGGACCCGATCCCAAACCGAAATTATAAAAAAAAAATCCCAATTTCCAAAAAAAAAAATAAATAATAATTTTTTTTTTTTTTTTTTTTTTTAAGAATGAAATGTCTTATAACTTGTGTGACTAACCAGTGTTTGTTTTGGTCAAAAATATTTGCTATAAGGTTTTGACTGTTCAGTTCTTATCACAGAGTGTAACTGTAACTGAAAAACAAAACTGCAGTACTTGAATTAACATTGAACATGCCCAATATTGCATCTGTTTACATAAAGAAGACAAAATAACCAAATAAAAACAAATATATTTGTTAAACCACTGAATTATTTAAGCATGATTAATTCACAATTTTTTCCCAAATGAGCCGTTTCATCGAAGCAAAAATTCCCAAAATGACCAATTTTGTCGATAAAAAATTCCCAATTTGGTCAGACTCCTTTTCCCAAAATAGGCAGAAAAACCCCTGGATACAAATGATTTGAGGCTTTGTGAACAATTTTGAATAAAAATATCAAGGTTTCTCATATTTGCTTTTTCACACAAACTGTGAAATATGGCTCATGGGTTCTTAAGTATAATGTAATTTGAAAACTGATTTTACCATTTATTCAAGTTTTTTGCTCACCTGAGCATGAAGTGCTGATTGTGGCATTATGAAGTGTGTAATGAAGTGTGAGGCATAATGAAGTGTGTAATGAAGTGTGTGGCATAATAAAGTGTGTAATACAGTGTGTGGCATAATGAAGTGTGTAATGAAGTGTGTGGCATAATGAAGTGTGTGGCATAATGAAGTGTGTGGCATAATGAAGTGTGTATTGAAGTGTGTGGCATAATGAAGTGTGTGGCATAATGAAGTGTGTGGCATAATGAAGTGTGTGGCATAATGAAGAGTGTGGCATTTGGGAGTCAGTTGCTTTGTGTGGATTGAACTTGTCATCAACAATTTGCTTCATGTGACATCTCCTAGGGACATCCTTTACAAATTGTTAATGAAACTCAATAAAAAATTTGCCCCAATTTGAAACTGAGTCATTTCGTTCAAAAACTAGGTCAAATTAAAAAAAGCTTGTTTCCACGCAAAAAAAATTGTTTTTTTATGTGCGCAATCTTTGTGAAACTTTCTGAGTGCTTCAAACATTTGTTGTAATTATGTCTCAAGTGAGTGAGATATTATTCTTTTCCATCGATAAACATGACCACTGGGAGACAGGGCAGTTATCCTTATGTGGCTAAATTCAAACAATTTGAACACTTTAAGAACTCACATTTTCAATCCACAAATTGTGAAACCTGCTTGGAATGTAAAAAAATGGTATGCTATAATATATTTGGACTAAGTTTGAAGATGATTGTTGGTGGTTCAAAAATGCGGCAGCAAGTTGTTGGGACTGTTTTCCCTAAGTCTAAGGTGAAACGTTGTGAACAGTACCTGTTCTGAACACTTCCTTGTGGTTTAAGGTGAGGGCCATAGGGCCGTCTTGTCTTATTTATTTAGGTTTCAATTTGATATCAGGAAGTATCCGAAGTAATGAAAAAGTTACTATAACACCGTGTTGAAAACTGGTTTTTAAAGATTGTCCGCTAACTTCTTTCTGTACCATCAAATTGATCAATGCGCATGAAAGATTGTTATCTGTTTGATCATGCACACTATATGATGCCTATTTGGTTGACATTTATGTGAAAGATCATACACATATTTGCCTTGTGGTATAGTTTTATGATTTTTATGTGTAGTTCACATTTACATTAACATGCCTTGAAGGCAAATACTGTTATATATTCACATGTGACGTATTTAAAAAGAATGGTCAGCTCGTGTGCATGCTTATGATCGGAAATTCCTGAAGAACAAACAAAGAAATAATCATTAATTATTCATAAAGTGTCTAAAATGTATGTATAAAAACATTGATTTTGTCGCAAGTCATTGATGTCCATATATGCATACAATTAATGTATATATAATTTATGTTGCCACTAATGCAAAATTAGTGATTTACATTGGGGACGCTGACCCAATATAATGTTTTTATACCCCTGACCAATAATATATATATATTATGCCCCCCATCGAAGAAGAGGGGGTATATTCTTTTGCACATGTCGGTAGGTCCGTCCGTCCGTCCGTCCACCAGATGGTTTCCGGATGATAACTCAAGAACGCTTAGGCCTAGGATCATGAAACTTCATAGGTACATTGATTATGACTGGCAGATGACCCCTATTGATTTTGAGGTCACTAGGTCAAAGGTCAAGGTCACAGTGACTCGAAATAGTAAAATGGTTTCCGGATGATAACTCAAGAATGCTTACGCCTAGGATCATGAAACTTCATAGGTACATTGATCTTGACTGGCAAATGACCCCTATTGATTTTCAGGTCACTGGGTCAAAGGTCAAGGTCACGGTGATTCGAAACAGTAAAATGGTTTCCGGATGATAAGTCAAGAACGCTAACGCCTAGGATCATCAAACTTCATAGGTACATTGATCATGACTGGCAGATGACCCCTATTGATGTTCAGGTCACTAGGTCAAAGGTCAAGGTCACGGTGACTCAACACAGTAAAATGGTTTCCGGATGATAACTCAAGAATGCTTACACCTAGGATCATGAAACTTCATAGGTACATTGATCATGACTGGCAAATGACCCCTATTGATTTTCAGGTCACTAGGTCAAAGGTCAAGGTCACAGTGACTCGAAATAGTAAAATGGTTTTCGGATGATAACTCAAGAATGCTTACCCCTAGGATCATGAAACTTCATACATGTATTAAAACAGCAAACATTAATGTAAGACATGTTTTTGATGGCTGTTACAGTACACTACACGCGTTTTCCCCAAAAAACGCGCTTCCTCCGCGTTTTTTTTTCTGCTAGCGAGTGTTCATGCGGCGTTGAGAGAGCGAGGTGAACTCGATAAAACGCTCGGCATTACGCCGCGTTCGCTAATTCCCGCGGCGTGTAGTACTTTAGCCTAGTCGGTAAATGCAGACAATTTCTGTTCTTATCAGTGACTGCCGCGCAACGCCGCGTTAGCAGTGTGCTACTGGGCATGCCAAAAAATAAAAACATTGTTATAATAAATTGTTTAAATACTGTAGTACATGTATAAAAAAGATAATTGTATAGAAAATTAATACGTATAAAAATTATGTTTTTTTATTCACAGGTACGTCTACAATATGAATGAATATAAGACATTTGACAAATTAATATTTAAATCATAACACATATAAGACAAGAATAAATGTTCCGTAAAATTTCCAAATAAGAATAATAATTAGTAATCCGAAACACACTACGATTTTTAATGTTAACACGACGTTTACAAATGCTTCCAATATACAGTCATCATGTATATTTCCCGACAAAAGCGCGCGAAAATTATGCTGCAATGTACAAGGTATACTCCAGCAAAGCAGGCGTGTATTGATTTTTTTTATACAAACTTTATAGCGCAGAGAACATTGAATTTTGTTGATTTCGGTTAAAAGTTTCTTTGGTATTTTTTAACAAAATTATATCGCGAATAAGTTGATATTTCCTCAAAAATAATTTCAAATCATACACGCCGAATCTTTATCGTTACGGTATTTTAGTAGAGTAATTATTTTAACAGTAATTGTAATTTAAACTGATTAAAGAAGACATCTGGGCGGAACTGGATTTTAAGTGTATGACGTTATGAAAACACGCAAAGCTTGTCTACTGACCTATTGTGTAGACTGCTGTCTGCGGTGTTTTGACAAAAGGGATTAACATGTGTGAATGTCACTCTGCCGATTTAGTCCATAATTACTGGTAAACATTGTTTTGAATGTCGACGCAACAAGAATACAACTGTGAATATTAAATGCAACTATCAACTCAATAGTTACCACCTTCTTTTAGCAATCAATGGAATAACCTAACTTCAAAGAGAAAATAAATGCATTAGCGAGCAGAGAATCGACTTTGTTCCGACAATTAAAACCATTCCTTATGCATTCGTTGAACGTGTTTACTTGAGTAAGTTATGCCTTTAGACAGGAAGCGGCTTTTCTTTGATTACGTCAAACTGTCAATTCACACAGATTTGCGAGATTTTTAGGGTCCTTGGTCATTTGTTTACATGTTTAGTATAGAAAATCACCTGCTAACATGAAAACTTTGGATTAAATTATCAAAATAAAAACAATGTTGCAAACTGTGTTTATATTTATTGGTAGGTATTAGTTAAAAGACGACGTTTTGTTTGTCGTAAATCAACGAGTTTTCTATACAACAACAACTACTTCTACAACCACGTCGGGATCGATCTATCTTGGTAGTTTTTTTTAAATTGTAAATATTATACTACATGTACATGTATGTACTTGTAATAAATATAATTTTATTTGAAAATCAGGAAATCAAACAAAATTAAATTGATGGTTATCTCGTAAAACGCGGAGTTTCCCCCCCGCGATGCCAACGCCGTTGGCCGCCGCGTCGGCTAATCAGTTTTGCCGATCGTAAACCGCCGCGTCCAAAATTATGCAAATGCCGCATCTGGCGGGATTTTCTTAATCTCCCTCCAGGTCAATCACCGCGGAGTATGGAGGGAAAATGGGGAAAACGCGTGGAGTGTACTGTAGGTACATTGATCATGACTGGCAGATGACCCCTATCAATTTTCAGGTCACTAGGTCAAAGGTCAAGGTCACAGTGACTCGAAACAATAAAATGGTTTCCTGATGATAACTGAAGAATAATTAGGCCTAGGATCATGAAACTTCATAGGTACATTGATCATGACTGGCAGATGACCCCTATTGATTTTCAGGTCACTAGGTCAAAGGTCAAGGTCACAGTGACAAAAAACGTATTCACACAATGGCTGTCACTACAACTGACAGCTCATATGGGGGGCATGCATGTTTTACAAACAGCCCTTGTTAACTGTGTGCATTGCCAAAATTATTATGTCCCTTACCCATAATATGATTTTAGCCCCGCCTACATTTGAGATCATCGTGCTTCTCTTCAATGTTCAATCACTAACCATGTTTTCTGTATATACATATAGGGCTTTTTTTAAGTAATTATTTGTACAATTATTAGTATTTTGTTGCTATCTCTTCCTGATTAAATTAAAATTGTAAATGACAATTGACCTTTCGACAGCGAGAGTGAAGCCACGCCCCCCGATTTCAAGGGAGGTCACTCCGCCGAAGTCCGTCATAAAACTGGCTACGCGAATCGGTACGTTGGAAGATATTCACAAAGATTTCGGTCCAAATTACATGAAATGTTTCTATTGCTATCATGCTTTATTTAAAATGTGTTAAATGTAATGTATCAAATAGGTGTTTAGCTCCCCTCAAAGATATAGTACCAGAAAGGCCGTTCACCAAAAAGGCTTCCCAAAAAGTCCGCATCAGTGAACCAAAAACGCCTCATGGTATACCAGAAAGGCCATACAATATTTTTATTATCATTGAATAGTTATGCTGAATATAAATATCATATCTATGAAATAGTCATAACTTTTTTATAAGTCTACTTAAAAGTCGTTAATCTATAGTCAAAGTCGGCCAATTATCGCAAATTATCACATACAGTATGCATTGTCGTTTGTCACAATACTTTTCATTGAGTAATAGATGTTTCAGTTTTTTAATTAAAAGCCGTTAATTTTGCAACCGATGGCAATATTGCAAATGTGGCAAAGGTAAGTAAATTTATTATATAAGAAGACAAAGAACGTTATATTGAAATCCGATATAACACATATCTATAATGCGTTTGGTCAAAATGACCCATGAGCATTGTTATAATCGTGTAACATAGTCAATGTCGTCAAAAAAGTAACATACACAATATATTATTAATTTCCTCTTAAACTATTTTTTGCAATGTTTAAAATATAAGAAGTTGAAAGAATTTTCATGTACAAAAAAAAACTCGCTAATCAGACTGGCTATCAAAGTGTCAAGGGTCATTCACAGTTTGCGGCATCTGTTTTGATAACGGATTAGTAGAAAGCCCACATATGGTGTAAAATGACATTTATTGGCAACTATTGATAATTACATGCGCATTTTAAAATAGTTTCTTAACTTTTAACGATATACAACTACCTACATTAAAGTCGGAAGATTTAAACCGAAAGAAATAAAAATGCTCTATTTTATGTGATATTATTAAAAATTATAACTGATTGTCTTTATTATTACGCATTTCATTAGCATTAATAATCTAGTTAGCAAAGTTTAGAATATTTTTTTATTAGCCGACTGCATTAGAATGTCAAATTTATTTAACGTTAGCCACCTTTGAAAATATGGTTTTAAATGTACCTTTCTAATTTCTCTATATAGAGGAAAAACAAGTAAAAAGTGATACTCGTTTTCTATAGCGTGTCCGGTGCAAAACTTACATATTCTATTTTCGCGTAGTTTCTTATTATGACGACCTTAGAACAAACGTCGAGGTGTTTTGCTTTCGGGCGATAGCTTAATATGTTGAGATTAAGCTGTTCGTTGAGACGACTACAAAGACGAATCCAACGTTTGCATTTTTTAAGATTAGTACCCGGTTAATGGAACGGAAAAAACGTAGTTCCATCTTTTAACCGTTCTGGATACATTGTGTCTGAATAACAAGTGCCATAACAGCACCTTTTAACCATTTTCTTTGTTTAAAACACAGCATTACGTATAAGCTTATGTGACGAACAACGGCGAGTTTGACGGACAAAATGGCGGATAGAAACGGGCCTAATCTATGCAGTAATCTGATTGGTTAATAAGCCTGTCAATCAATCGGCTGTCGAAAGGTCAATTATGTTTGAAACTGTATAAGATTGTTTTGATTATTGGAAATATAATCTGTAAGTGACAGTGTAAGTTTGTATAGGCACTAAGTATGGAAGAAACATGAACATAGCAAGTTTTGTGATAATTATTGACAAGGAAGTCTTACAGAGGATATAGATTCTTTTATTTCTTTAAAACTTGAAGAGCATACTCACTACCTTGTGTTCATAATTGAAGACCCATATATTCTTTTATTTCCTCTAAACCTGGAGAGTATAGAAATAGTTTTGATAAATTTTAACAACAGAATAGTGACATAGTAAATGGCCGTATTGAAGACAAATTCTTATTTTTCATACAAACGTGGTGAGCAAAGTTACCAGTTTGTGGAGAAATACCGTATTTTACCATGCATAGCGCGCAGTTTTTTACCTTTGAATTTCAAAATAAAAATTCAGTGCGTGTAATACATTGACACAACGCTTTCCTGGTTGCTAAATTGCAAAAAATCCATTTCGTAATCGTAAATCTTCACAATTGCCGCCATTTTTTTTATTGCAGAAAACTACACCCTATAATGTTATAGACTGAAGGGGCCGTTGTCGAAACAACAAAAAGTGGGGAAAGGGTAGGAATGAACGGGGTAGTAACAGTTTTGACAAAAATTAAAAGATGAAAAAATGTCTTTGTTGGTGTTTTCACACTTCTTCATTGATTGTTCATAAAAAAAGTTGAGGTATATCGATCCCCGCGTCGTCGCGGTATTGTTTGTTTAAGTTTTTGTTGACATGAAAACTCGTTGATTTACAATGCAAAACGTCTTATTTGAACTGACGCTTATTATTTCAATCATATTTCTCAACTTCGCTTTTGCTTTATTTTGATAATTTAATCCAAAGTTTAATGTTACCAATTCCGAAAATTTGCACTCTATGTGAATTGACAGTTTGACGTCTTCAAAGGAAAGCCGCTTCCTGTCTGAAGCAATAAAGCGACAAGTTTCTCGCCGACAAAATTGGCTTCCTTTGTCTAGCAATCAACATGCCGAACCAATCGTGTGTTTGTTCCTCAATGGCCATCGTCCAATTAAATAATAGCACGTGCAAAGCTCCGCCTTCGAACCTTTTGCAGAGAAGAGAGGTGGAGTTTAACGGTTAATTAAGCAAGTGTTATACGTAAGTTGAGTTCGGATTTGCCGAAATTTCTCGGCCCTAAGCATTGAAACAACGAATACATTTATCAATAATTTTCTGATCTCTGCATTAATATGCTACCGTGCGAGTATACTACGTAGGTTACAAACCAACAATAGAGATATAGACTCGTTTTATTTTCTTTCAATAGAGACAAACAAATGATATTTGTCTAATGGCTTTACACCGATAACGCCCATAACGCCAACTGTATGGAATTGAGCGTTCAGGTGTATTGTTTGTCTCACTATAAATACTGATCAACTAGACGCAGTGAAAACGCGAAATACCGGGTCAAATTGGATTTAATGGGGAGCATCTCTTAATGGGGAAATATTTAAGTCGATAAAAAACAAAATGGGATCCACGGACGATTTGCGTAAAATTGGACATTGCGTTGTTGCGGGTCTGCAGAAGACTATGTCATACGATGTTGTGAGCGGCAGGTAATGAAAATGTTACACTGTTCAAAGTGAGGAATAGGTAATAGTTGTTCGAATTTAACGCGCAGGGGTCTTGAAAAAACACGCGCAGTGCGCGGCAATAAGGTCATATACAGTGTTCTCGAGAGAATAATCTTAAAAATTGTCAAAAATATAGTGCTATGCAACCCATGCTCCTGATCGTATAAACGCTCCCTACTTAAAAACTAAAAATTAAGCGCCCGAAAAACTCAATATAAGAATGGCAGCCATTTTCGGCCCAATTTTCAGGTTTTTGGTCTTGAATTCTTTTTTTTTCTCCATTTTGGCTTTAAAAAATAGCATGCGCGTTATACATGGGAGCGCGCTATACATGGTAAAATACGGTATAGAAGACAAAATAAATTCTTCCATTTCTTCCAAACTTGGAGAACTTCGTTACTTTTCTATTGGCAATATAGAAGACAGATACATTCTTCAATTTCTTCCAAATTTGGAGAACTGTGTTACTTTTCTATTGGCAATATAGAAGACAGATAAATTCTTCAATTTCTTCTAAACTTGAAGAGCATTTTTATAGTTTGTGGGCAAAAATAGGGTTTCTAAATCCATGTTTTCCGAGAATAAAGTCCTGCATTAAGAGCCAACCATTAATAAATTCCCAAAAGAAAGATTAAAACCAGGTTTATAGGCTCTTTTGTTCAGTAACTAATGGATGCCCACATTGGATTGTTATACAGATGAAAATACACACAAATGAGGTTTCAGTAACAGTTATACACCCATGAATCTAATGATAGCATTATTGGTTGGTGCAACTAAGAGCTATGGAACAAAAAACTCAAACCCTGGAGACATGATGATGAATAATATGTGATAAAGATATGCTTTGAATTGCTTTCAGTTTATGTGGCTCCATGAGGCATTTGTGCCTCTGTTTATATTGTTGCCATGGAGATTTTGAAAATTGCAGTTGTGGACGTGATGAAACTATCTGCTTCTTTATGTTTTGCAAATTGTGCAATTTAGTTGAGGTGCTTGTTTGGCGTTTCTCTAGCTAGCGTGTTTTTCACAGTGCAGGGTAGCTGGCCCTAGGCTTAATTTTCCTCCTTTTTCAGTTGGGCTTGGGACCATCCTTGGCAAAGTTGAGATGAGATTCCATTACTCCTTCTTCCCATATCAAAGGGTGGTTCTTGTCGTGATCAGAGAGAATTTTTTCTAAAAATTTTTGTTCAATGACAAAACCAGCCATTTTACGCTGAAAACTATATTTTGACTGCTATAAATATTGCAATTTTTATACGCCCGTCTATGACGGGACGTATTATGGTATACCCCGCGTCCGTCTGTCCGTCCGTCCGTCCGTCTGTTAATGTCGTACGCTACGTCAAATATCCTTTGACAGATTTTCTTCAAATTTTAACACAATCTTAATATTGATAAACCCTGATCCCCTTTCGTTTTTGACGGAATTCTGAATTGTCGTTCCAGAGTTATGGGACTTTGTTCGTCAAAATTTCGTGATTTCATTGAATGTCCTACTGTAGCTCAAATATCCTTCGATGGATTTTTTTCAAATTTCAACACAATCTTAATATTGATAAACCCTGATCCCCTTTCGTTTTTGACGGAATTCTGAATTGTCGTTCCAGAGTTATGGGACTTTGTTCGTCAAAATTTCGTGATTTCCAAGCTCATGTACTTATAAAATAAACCATGTATTCAAATACAAATAAACTGAAGTAAAAAAATGATTCAAAGGGTTATTTATTACCTTACTACTTCATTGGCGAACGACGGGCGTATCATGCGCTCATGGCGCAGCTTTTATTAAAAAAATACAGTGATTTCCCAGTGCCCTTCTTGACTTTTGCGCTGTCTCTTTTTCAGGAAGTAAAGGCACAAGGCTTTTGCACTAGATCAAGTGTACAATGTACATCACTTGTTGGAGTCATGTTCCCTTATTTGATGTATCTATGTACTAGTATATAATTGATGACAGCAAGCATTTTTTCTCCAGGAAAGGATACTTGTAATTCTGGTTTGCACTTAGCAAAGGATAAAAGATTTTATAATTGATTATCACTGGGCATGATGCCCTAGACAAACTTCACTTATAGATATCTACCATCACTTGATGTACCACTTTTATATACTGGTTTATATCTTTAAACTATTTCCTGGTGTCAATTCACAACAATTATAGTACACATCGTTTCAATTGATGAATGTTCTGATTATTGTTCATTTTGATGCATTATTAATTACAACTAACTTCTTACAAAAAAGAATGTTATATATTTATAAAAAATTGCTTCAGTTTGCATGTCTTTTATTTGATTTATTTTAATATATGTATTTTAATGTGATTTCATACCAAAATGATGACATTTGTGGGGAAAAAACAGTCTTGCTATAATGGGAGACCACACTTAATTAGGCAATCAATATAACACATTTTCACCTGTTGGGGTTTATATGATTTATTAAGCAGAACAAAGGAATTAGACAGAATATATTCACATTAATAAGTACTAAGAAATGACCAGAGAAAAGTGAAGTTTATGTAATCAAACGTTATCCAACTGATTTGATTGTAGTCAAAGGATCAAATAACCCTTAGTAAACAAGCTCATTTCTAAAGTTTTCTGATCATACTATCTGTATGTTTCAGAATTCCATCCGGCACAACCTGTCCCTACACAGCCGCTTCATGAGGATACAGAATGAGGGCACAGGCAAGAGTTCCTGGTGGGTCATCAACCCAGATGCGAAACCCGGGAAAGCGCCGCGTCGCCGAGCGGGAAGTATGGAGACCAAGCAGCTGGATAAAAAACGTGGAAGAATCAAAAAGAAAATCGAGGCTATACGCGCCGCTCAGGAAAACGGTTCTATGTCGAGTGAGGATTTCCAGGACTTACACTATGGGTTTACCTTGAGTCCTGAATTCAGGACCCGGGTGGGAAGCAATGCCAGTAGCTGCGGGCGACTGTCGCCCATCCAGGCGGCCGTGGAGCCCGACCTACACGAGAGTCAGGTGCCTCCCATGTCTCCTATACCCTGGGGCCAGGAGGTGGACGACTTCCATACAAACAACAGCAATGAGGGCTACTCACTGGTGGACTCATTAGTAGGGGGGCTGAATATCGCAGAACAAGCAAATCAACAAAGTCTTTCTGATGATGGCAATGACATAGACATGGTCAGTAACAGTACGCTGAAGCAGCAGCTCCTCTCTGGGGGCTCCATACTTCGGTTTAACTCTCAGAACAATTATGATAATCAAGTGTATACCAACCTCCCAGCCCCACCCCCCTACAACGGGAGCATGAAGCAGCAGCATCAGGCTTCAGTATTAGGGATGGACTCGATAGGGTCTCAGAGTAGGGGCTACAGCAGGAGCATGTCGCCCAGCCAGATGTATCAGGACAGTATCATGTCTCCCCAGCGGCAGATGCTTCCCAATCGAAACATGGCGAGTCCAGTGTCCAATAATCTTCTAGTGAACACCCAGCACTCCCCTGCTAGATCTCCTCAGCAGAGCCCGAGCTACTCACCCCACAGCTATCACAGCCAATGTCAATCTCCGCAGCCAATCAAGCGGTCACCGCAGTCGGTCCCCAATCAGGTGTCAATGAACCAGGGTGGGATGAGTCCAGCCCACCAGCAGCAGCAGCATCAGCAACAACAGCAGCCTGTGAACACCAGCGCCAACCGATCTCTCTTACAGCAGTGCCTCGAGGCACCTAATGACTCGATGCTGCGGGCAGCGCTTACGCAGCAAATGGGCTCGGCCTACCACCCATCACAGTTTGCCCAGTTCTCGACGTATAATGTGAACAATAACCTGATGATGCCACAGACAACAATGGACCAGTATGCTCAACAATCGCCTATGAACTCACTAATGATGCAGCAGCAGAATGAAGGCTCGGGCACGAATCTGGAGCTGATTGACACCAATAGCATGCTTGACCTTGATTACGATGTTGAACAGTTGCTGCGTCACGAGTTGGCCATGGATTCGAATCTGGATTTCAACTTTGATGCCACCCCTTCTCAAAATGGAGCTACCTCGGAAAATCAAAATTTAGTACGGTAATGACAGTGGGTTCTAGTTCTAGACGCACTATGAAGGCCGTTAATGATTCGTGTCAGAGCTGCCATGATTTCTGATTCTGGCATGATCTCAAACTGAAGATTTATTGTTGTGATTAGTAGTTGGGTGCTGGATTGTTTGACATGAAATACACTAAAGAATGTTTCATTGATGTGATGCTTGGAATAAGTAGTAGACCAGTTTTGAATCAAAAGGTATTTGGGGAATTGTATCGGTGTTGAGTTTGAAGTACAGATTTGTTGAAAACAAAGTTTTACTGGTGAACAAGATTTTTCCAGTGAACAAGTGTTTGAACTTTTGCAAAAAATAGACATGTGATTAATGATAGACTGAGTGATAATGTGAATTAAAAATAAGAAGATTGTTAAGTTTACTTTGCTACCTGTCAGTAGTTATGTTAAAGATACTATAGTTTTATCATGATTTTAAATCATAAAGTTATTTCACCAGTGCTTGTGCAATCTTTGCTGTGAAGCTATGTATCCGGTGTAGTTAAAAGTGAAAATTTTAATCATCGTTAGGAGTGCTTGCAAGTGTTTCTAAGTTATAATGCTGAGACATTAAACCAGAAACTTACTTAAGACGCATTGCATGAGGAATGACAGGGCAACACTGAAGACGTTTTCCTATTCAGTCGCATTGTTTGGGCTACTATTGCCTTTACTTTATGGATTGACCTTTGATGTTAAAAAGCTTCAATACTTTTTAAGTGAGTGCTTTAAGTTTATAGTATTTCAGCAGGTGTGACATTTCATTTTAGGAGAAAAGTTCAGCTCAGAAAATGAGAGTCATTTTCATAGTGAGAAATTTTGATAAAAAATGAACAATAAATCATATAGGGAAAAGTGTAGGCGTTTGAATCTTGTAACACAGTGATGTTAAAAGTGCAGCAATATGTGTGCGAGTACAAATTCTGCACATGTAGCGGAATAGAATTATGGCAAGCTGTGGTTGTGTTTTGTGCAAACATTTCTCCACGGTTGGCTGTCGCTAAAAATGTCAGGTCATATCATGTGTGAATAAAGCTTTTGTACAAAGCGTTGAATACAAGTACCTGTTTATATGCCAATCATCTGTGCACTCATTGTAATTGGCCGCCGTCACACGTTTTGAGTATTTGGCAGCTTTATCTTTTCCAGTGCTGGAACTGAATTTTGAAGGCCTTTGCAAACCGTTTGGATCTAAATGAGACGCCACAAATGGCGTCTCATCCGGATCCAAACTATTTGCTATTCTGATAATATTCTTTGAAAAAAATCGAAGAAAATGCTAATTTTAGAAATTCAGCAAACAACATTTTAGCAGACGACAAATTTCCCAGCATGCAAGGGTTATGATTTTCCACTGAAAGACTTCCTCTCAGAATGAACTGACCTTCAAGACTCGCAGATTTTTTATTTTGCCAATAGCAATACATATGATTATATGTGTGTAGGGATGTAAGGGCGCCAATGTTTCTGTGCCAATTATTGTGTATACTTCAATTGCTGGTAAAATTTGGCAGGAGTTGGAGACAGTGAATATTTATTTGACACCCTTCTTGATTTTCATCCCACAGCCCTTGTTTGAAACTTACAGTTTTTGGCAACAATGGACATGTATGTTAGGCTTAAGTTATCATGAATCTAGTTTCTTATTTCATTTGTTTGAGATTTTAAAAGTGTTATGTTGTTAAATGATATGTTTGTGCTGCTCTATATTTTTAATGCTGAATGTGATTTGATTCTGTGCTACTATTTTACTATAAATAGTTTAAAGTTTATAACGCTTTGTTTTAAACATCATTATTTTGGATATGATTATAAAGTTCTTTACATAGTTTTAAGTAATGTCCTCAGAGCATTAAGTGTTGTTATTTTCTATTGGTATTGGTCAATTTGCATGATCTTTCAGTAGTCCAGAGTCACATCTGTTTCTTTTCTGTTGTTTATAGCTCACCTAAGCACAACATCATGATGAGCTTTTGTGATCACCTTTTGTCTGTTGTTTGTATCCTTCACTCGTCTTCAATATTTACTTTATACATGAACACTTTAGAATCCTTATATATTGCCCAATCTTTATGAAACTTGTTCACAACATATGTCCTAATTATAATTTAATTGATTATGTTAACAATTGATATTTTTGTGCTTAGCAAATAAGACTCTCTTGTAATTGTTATATGTGACAATTAAAACTACATTGTACTCATGTATTATTTGAATATGATAATAGTAAATATATCAATTTAAGAGAATTTCACATTTAAATTTCACATTCTTAGTAATTTCTTGTTGTTTTTGCAGGTGTATAATAGTAGATCATGCTGGTTGTCAGTATAGTGACATGTATGTGCAGATTCAATTATATAGTCGTCATTTTGCAGATAAATCAAAACAGAATTTTCTCAGTTCTTAAGCTTTGTTTCCAAAAATCATATCATGCTGTTTGAACTTGTATATTATTGGTTGGAATCTTCCATGCTTTCAAGATGTATTAACCCTTTTAGCGCTGGAACCGAATTTTAAAGGCCTTTGCAAACAGTTTGGATCAAGATCAGACGCAACAAAACGTGGCGTCTGATCTTGATCCAAACTGTTTGCTATTCTAATAGTGGTCTTTGAAAAAAAGTGAAGAAAATGATGATTTTTAGAAATTCAGCTGACACCAATTTAGCAGATGACAAATATTCCAGCATGCATAGGGTTAAATGGCATTTTAGCATTTGTGTTACATGAGATTGTAAACTGACCTCTTTTCAACTAGTAACAATAGAACTAATTGTTATGCATGCCAATTAATGCACCTTCAGGGACATTTTTTGCTGGAAACATTAAAATGTAATTAGAGAACGGTGAAAAGGATTAGGTTTGAGTATATGCGAATAATGATGTCAGTATGGTTTTCAAATTCATAATAATTTGTTAAAAATAAACAAACTGACACCAGAAGGTTGCCGGTATATATTATTTCCAGTCTTTAGAAAAACTGATTCATTAAAGTGCTTAACATAGACCTGACAAGCACAGTTATTTCAAACAACTGTAATAATTAGTTTTTAACAGTTTATATTATGATGTATGACTGTTTAAAGTTATATTGCATTCATCTGTTTAACCCTTTCCCTCTTAGAAGCAAAGTGAAAATGGCTATACGCAAACAGCATAAAACCAGAACAGCCTGTGAGTAACTGGCAGTCTGTTCAGGTTGAATGCCGTTTGCTGCTCATCAGTATCTATGGGTTGGAAATGAAGCCTTTAAAATTTGAATTTAATAAGAATGGTCTATAATGAAATTTAACTTTCTGAGGGACTGAAAATATGTAAAAATACGCATCTTAGTTGTAAAGGGTTAAAGGTCCATGTAACATTTCATATGTCTTAATTTCTTAAATGCTAATTTTCAGTCTACCTTTTGGTCTATTATGTGGTTCAGTCTGTCAGGTACTTGATTGACATTAACCTTTAAATCCACTTGTCTAGCAGGACTAGTGCCCTTACATTTCATTGTATAGTACAGGTACATGTAGGTCTAGTGGCCTTATATTTCATTTGTTCTGATTTACAAGTCTCTAAGCCTGACCTTATGTTGGTAACATAATTAGTCAGTCTTCTGTAATTTCATAGCACACTTAGTAGCAAGAAGTGTGTCTTCATATGTTGTCTTAAATCTTTCAGTATAATTAACACAAACTAATTATGTAAAATGACTGACATTGTAAACTTTCAATCCGCAACTGGTTTGCCACCATAATGTTTTGTAAATAAATTCCAGCCAAATTATGGGATTATGAGATTTCAAAGATTATTAGAGAGAAAAAGACCTTGAATTTGTTCAGTTGACCTGACTTTAATTTACAAAGGCTTCAACATCTTTTCCACATTTATACATGTATGCCAGTATATTTTGTACTTTCATAAACACGTTTACTTACATGAACAGGTTACATTACCTTCTTGCATCCTACTTATTTATTTTTTAAAGAATGATGCACTCATTTTTTTATCTCAGGCCAAAAATTAATTCTCATTTATTTTTTATAAAGTTTGTACAATTTACGTTTTAGCTGTATCACAAAGTTTGTTGTTATGAATAGGAAAAAATTCACATGTTGCAACCAGATTTTTAGGTAAATGTGTAAAGCATTGAACACTTTTAAAGTTTGTTGCAATAGAATTCCTTTTGGAAACTGTGAAAATATATTTTGTTGGAAATTTATGCTACGTGTATAAAGCATTATTAAGACATTTGAAAACGAATCTTGGTTTTAATGAATTTTATATTTATTTTGTTAAATAACTTCAAAACTCTGCTAATAATAATAATAAGTCAAAGACTAGGTTAATAAACACTACGTAGAGCCCCAACTCCTTATGAGTTTTGACACATACACAAATTGCAGACATTAATAAATTCCCAAATGTGCTTTGATGTGTGATTATTCCTCTCATGTGGAGTGTATTCAGACGTAGCATTCTGTACATCTGTCTGGCAATGAATGGAGTAAATGAGGAGTATTGATCAAAATCAATATCTCCACCCACTGTTAGTGGCACTTGGTGAATATGACAAGGATGGGCAAGATTAAAATCAAATTGAACACATTTAAAACAAAACAAAAATAGTTTTGGCAAAATATTTTGTACTACTGTGGTTTTTAGTTTCTGGTTTTTTTTTCCAAACGCTTGAAAGCATCTTCTGCGCTTGACTATATTAGCCCATATAAATTCCATATGACAGGTCAGTTGACTTGGAAAGGTCTTGTCCAAGAGAAGACATTTTTCGAATAATATGACTCCGGAGGTCAATGTACAAAATGTTATACTAGTATAAGTGGAAACAAATTATGTTTATTGCTATTATATTTACATGTATCATCTAAATAAAGTAAACATTTCCTTTAAACATACACATACATACTGGCATCTGTTCCTGAATGGTGACGTCATGTTTTAACAGTTGTTTTGATGTGTGATTGTTGCATGCAAAAAGTGAGGGCAAGACGGAGCTGCAAATTCAAATGTCAATAAGGGAGAGTCATCCAGACAGTTAAAAACAAACATCATCATGTTATGGCTGTATAGACCTTCAGCATGCAAGTTACATTTTGCTAATAGAAAATACTATTTTCATGGCACTTTGAGACCAAACAATCGCGGTTATGCTATGGACATACGATTGTTGTTTTACATTATGGAACATACCTTGACATTATGCTATGGACTTGCGTGGAAATTTTGCTTTGAAACATACATTTGGCATAGTGCTGTAGAACATGACTGTAATCCCCAATATTCTTTAGAACATGCAACCACCATCACGCTATGGAACTCATGCCACACATACCACTGAAGGATTTAAAACCATGACTTCTTTGGTTAAAGCCTGTATATGGCCATTAACAGCCTAGGAATATTTTAACAATATACACAAGCCAGGTCCATTTAACAATTAACCCATTTATGCCTAGCGTCTAGAAAAAAGGCCTTGGCAAACAGCGTAGACCCAGATGAGACGCTGCATGATGGATCATCAGGGTCTGCGCTGTTTGCTTAAAGGAATTTCTGTAAGAAATATTATAAATAGAAATAAATAAACTAGACATCCCTAATTTTGGAAATAAATTGATCCAATTTAGAAGGATGGGAGAGTCCACTCGGCATAAATGGGTTAAGCAAGCTCTAGATCTCTGACAGGCAATACATATATCACATAGCGAGTAATGTCAGTGATCTGTTATAAGTCCTCTCGACTTAATTATGTTTTAACCATACATTGACCTTTGTCATTTTAATTTGACAGTTTGTTCAGTTCCTTTGTCATTTTAATTTGACAGTTTTTTCTGTTTCTTTGATATTCTTCTGTTGGTTTACTTCAAGCCATAAGGATTGGAAACCAACAAGCTTTGTTTTAGTTGTGCCACTCAGATCTATACAAGTTAGAATGGAATGAGTTTTTCAAGTTAATACAGTCATTTCATCCCAATAAAGTAAAACAAAAGGTATTTGCTTGGTATTAATGTTAGTGTTATTGATTAACAATAAGTAGTTGATAAAAATTGTGTTATGTACAAGTGCCAAATAAAACAACAACAGGAGAACAGACTTTACATTGTTAAAATATTTTATCATGTGACCCGGTACTTATTATTCTTGTTAATGATTGTTCAACAGTGATGTTGTTTTCTTTAAATAAATATAATTTTATCAAATTTTATCGATTCCTTTTTTTTTTTAAAGCCAAAAGACAAAACATTGGTGCACCATTATATAATAATACAGATATACAAGGTTTGTTAGGGTTAAAGTGTGTATGATAAATTTATTTTATTTGTGTTGAAATAGCTTTTGTGTGATACTTGTCATGGAGTGCATATATTTGATGTTAAATTTGACATATATATAGGATCTGGCACGAGTTGTCATATCATACCATATTTTATTAAAAGAGTTAAGGAATTTAGTTAGTAAGCGAGCCTTTGGCGAGCTTACTAACGAATTTCCTGGACGAGTTTAATAAAATATGGTATGATGTGACAACGAGTGTCAGATCTTTTTTTATCACATGCTTTTAAATGAGAAATTAAATAAATATTTAAGCAAACATAATGATAAATCCCAAATGTTGTTTACATTTCTTGACGTCATTTGACGTTGCAACGTCATTTCAGCAAAATAACAACATGCTATTGGTCAATAAACGAAAACTAAGCCAATGAAAACGCTTACAAATGTTGTATTACACGTGTGTAATATAAAAAAATATGTAATGGTTGTATTACATGGGAAAAAAGGTAAAGCATGTGATAAATGTATAGACATGCTAGACTTAATTGTCAAAGTGTTAAAAAAATTATTAACATTTAATGTTGATTTGAAAAAGGAAGACTAAATATTAACACATACGTTTCTTTCAAGAATTTCAGCTCTGAAAATCAGGTTCTTGATGTACGGTAAGAGGAAACAAAGCCAGTACCAATGACTTACCTAAATTCTTTACGTTCAATACATGAATGTCCCTGGCCACCCATCAGTCTTGCTTGTTCTTTCTTCTGTGCTGATTCCATTTCAAGTACCAAGCTTGATTTCATTTGACCCGTAAACAGCATTCGAATGTCTCTTTAGTCAAAACTACATTTATCCTTAAAAGATGTAAATTCAAACTATACTTTACAATTTGTCCCAATTTTCAAGAGTCTAGTAACACAGGAGCGCAGGTCATCACATAATGTAGGTGTAAGGCGTAGAATGACCTTGAATCCCACAATGTTAGGTTCTGTGGACAACACAAGACCATAGACCATATAAGGATTAAAACTATCTTTCCACCCTCATCATCATGGAAATGCATGAAGTCTTTATTTGGTATATTTGATTTTATTAAGCTTGTTTGTGATTTGGTTGGGTACATGTTGTAATGCTAGGTTAATCTGTTATTGTCCCCTACCGGTGAAACCAGAGGGGACTTATGGTTGCACTCCGTCTGTCTGTCAGTCAGTCAGTCTGTCACACTTTTCTGGATTCTGCGATAACTTAAAAAGTTCTTCATATTTTTTCATGAAACTTGAAGAATGGATAGATGGCAATATGGAGATTATGCACGTCATTTCATTTTGTTCCTACGTCAAGAATTCTGGTTGCTATGGAAACAACAAACAAAAATTCTGACAATCGTAGAGTTTCACTGGTAGGGGACAATATTGCTTCGCAATCTCTTGTTTTACATACAGCATTATTTTAGTTTTATTTCTTGTATTTATTATTTTGATTTTATTCCTTTATTCGCTATTTTGGGGAAATTATAATGTTTAAGACATCATTTAATATTTTATACTTGGACTAGAACTTAAAAAAGAATTGTGTCTTTTGGCATTAAAGTAGATTTTTCGAGAGTCCAATATTACAAATAATTAAAATATTGTCAGTGTTATTACTTATCATAGATAATAGAACTAATTAGTTATCAATGCTAGTTGTTTTCATTATGTAATGTTGTTATGTATGGCATGTCTTTATTATTGACAATAAATGTTGTTACCATAAACATGTTAATTGTTTTTAATTAATGGGACAGTTACTATATAAAATAATAATATTGTGTTTGCATTTCTCTATTTCAATTATTGTTATCATTTTATGATTGCTGAAGTAATTTTTACTCAGGATTTTTTTGTATGGTAAAACCTGAGGTTAAACATAAAAGAATCACATTTTGTTTTGAATGGAAATAATTTGTGTTGTTATACTGAAATGGCAAATTTTGTGTTTTCATTTTGTCATTTATGAACATTCACTATTGGCATTTGATTATGTATGTATATAATTTACTTTAACTTCATTTAGATGTACATGTGTTAAATTTTGAGTATATATATTTGTAATAAATGTAAAGAAGGACTCGTTGAATTTGATGTACATTTTATGATGATCATATTTCATGCTAAATTTGATCCCATTTTCAAAGACGGATATTCATTATTTGAATATCTACCGGTATTTGGGTCAACAGCCTATGTTAGACTGATTGCTTGACAGGCTTATAAATAGATCCCACTTTGAAATACTGAATTGCTAATTTGAATTTTATACTGTCTAGGTAAAAGTTAATGAATTCTCTTATTGCATTTCGATGGTTTAAACATAGTACATGCTTCAAACGATGTTTTAATCTCTTTCATTTCTCGATGCTAAAGGAAATATCTTTTTTTACTGAAGACATTATTAACAAAAGAGTATTGTGTATTTAAATTGATGGCATGATTTTGTGGAGGAATCATATAGAAGCAATACATGTATTATATGTAATATAACCATTGACCTCAAATGTTGCAATTAGAATATGTAACTGGTTTTGGGCATATTTGTCAATTGTATACCTGCTCTAATAACTGTTTGCCATAAAAGTTAAAAATGGCAAATACAAATGTGTACTTAATGGCTTAGCCGCTGGTACGTGTATATTCTAGTAGCCACTGGTTTTGTATTATTGATTACTAGTAGCTTCAGGAAAGAATAACGGCCACATGTGAATCAAACATAGTGTAAATATACAAACGGTCTCGAGGAAAACTAGGCTTAATTCATGTGTATTATGGATCATCCTAGAAAAGCCTGTGCATTTTTATAGGCTAATCAGGGAGGGCATTTTCCGCTTTTATATAAAATAATAAGGGAAGGCTTTCCTTCAAACAAAACTCAAGTTAAGGGGGAAAGTGCTGTGGGACAGGCTAATCTGAGATAATACTGTACTCATTTTCATTAAGCCCATTTTTACACAGAGACCGCCTAAAGTACAAATGGAATTGTGGGCATTTTGAGACTACTGCTTTAAATTTTGCTGAGATTTTGCTCTGGGTAAACGGGTTTACATTCATGTGCGTAAAGTGTTATCCCAGAGAGAACACATACGCTTCTAATGCATTTTATTGCGATTTACCCCCATTCATAAAGCCTAGTTTTCCCAGAACGAGGTTCAAATGAAAGCAGTTTGAGTAATGGGCATGCTTCACCATTACATGTTGCTAGTTGCAGTTAATTTGCTGAGTGATAATTGCACAGTTTCATTAAAATTCATTTGAGCCGCACTTTGTGAAAAGGGGGTTTAATGCATGTGCGTAAAGCAGTCCGCACAGGCTAATCATAATCAGGGAGCAAACTTCGCTTTTATATTTTTATTGGTTTGCAGAAAGTCTCTTCTTAGCAAAAATCCTGTTAATGCGGAAAGTGTTGCCCCTGATTAGCCTGTGCGGACTGCACAGGCTTATATGTGACGACACTTTAGGCAGATGCATTAAACCCCCTTTTCACAAAGTGTGGCTCATCTATTTTTTTATGTCGATTACATGTCATAGTGCTTGATAAGTATTTATAATGCAGTAAGCATAATGCTTATCTGATATAGATATTTTTAACAAATCAGATTTCCTTGTTTTTCTGAAATTTTAATACATGAATTAGATGAATTAGTTTCACTGTATAAGGCACATAGGAGTGAAAACTGATATCTGTTATCAATGCAGCATTACCACAGAAAATGTTAACTAATAGAGATTTCATAAAAACTGTATTGGAAATTGACAAGCAATTCATTTTCAATGGTTGGTAGCATGATAAAGAAATGTCAATCGCATAAGGATCTAAATAAAGACCTCACTTAGTAATTCACATGCTTGGGAGCATGTTCAAGACCCCTATACAATTATAATGATAGGAGATTTGAAAATAATTTTTTATGGGTTGCACATTGCCCAGAATGGAACAGGAAGATTATAGAAGCTAATGCAGTGTTTGCATTACAAAATGAATCACTTTATTTGGTACTTGTATGGTGAAACATGTTAGACTCTAAGCCATGACAAGTTGAGATGATTTTCATGTAACTGATGTTAGTTTGTTCTAAATTTACATATTGCTGAAAGGAATTCTGTCGTTTTATTTTAAAACATAAATTATTATGGATATCTTTTTGTAACTTGAACCCATTTATGCCTAGCGTCTAGTAAAAAGGCCTTGGCAAGCAGCGTAGACCCAGATGAGACGCCGCATGACGCGGTGTCTCTCATCAGGGTCTGCGCTGTTTGGTTAATAGAATTTCTGTAAGAAAAATTCTAAATATAGAAATAAATATACTAGACATCCCTAATTGTGGAAATACATTGATCCAATTTAGAAGGATGGGAGAGTCCACTTGGCATAAATGGGTTAAGGCCATTCTTCTATTTGACAATTCTGTAGGCATATCTGACATTATGAGTGAGGTGTGATGGTAACAATACAAGGCCTGAATTTGGTAATAAAAGACCAAAAAGTAATGCCTTAATCTTCTTATAATAGACTTCTATTTTATTAGCAAGACTGTTTTCAGGGAAAAACCCAAGCTATTGTCATAGCCAGCTCGTCTGCCGTCCGCCGTAGGCGTCGTGCTGAAACCTTAACATTGGCTCTAAAATCAAAGTGCTTCCACCTACAACTCTGAAACTTCATATGTAGATGCACCTTGATGAGTTCTACACGCCACACCCATTTTTGGGTCACTAGGTCAAAGGTCAAGGTCACTGTGACCTCATATATCAAACTTTAACATAGGCTCTAAAATCAAAGTGCTTCCACATACAACTTTGAAACTTCATATGTAGATGCACCTTGATGAGTTCTACACGCCACACCAATTTTGGGTTACTAGGTCAAAGGTCAAGGTCACTGTGACCTCTAAAAAAAAAAAAAAAATCTGACAAGCTTTCGCAGCCAAGCGTGGCACCCGTTATGCAGTGCTCTTGTTTTGACATGTATTGGTGTAAAATGTTTAACAGTGGCACCCCACAAAACATAAATTTCTTTAACACGTATGGTACATGATTGTGAATATTTGCTCGCACATTTCTCATTTTCTACAAGAATGAATATTGTTTTGGGAAAAGTGTTCCGAATCTTGTCTGTGCCAATGTAGAAACTACCATTTTGATAACATTAAAAGAATCAAAAGTTTATTCAATGTGTATGTTTTAGACATTTTTTTTTACTGAGAATATGGTAAAGTTTTTGACAGAACAGCTTTACTATAGTATATACCTCTCTTTAATAAACTCATAAAATTCACCCTTTGGAAAAATCTAAATCCTGCAAGGTTTTTTTAGGAGCGTATTGTACAGTACACTGTGTTGCAAAGTTAAAACAAATATTATTGAAAATATTGTCAATTTTTTTGTCCACTGTCACTTTTACTTTAGTTGTGATGAAGAACTAACAAATCATTCAAAATCATAAAAAATTACATTGCAGCACAGGCCTTTGTATGTGGAAGACTGAAATTGTTTAAATGTCCCACAGATAAAATTATAATCCAGTATATCTTTCCCCTCAATCATTTTAATTATAACTAATTTATGGTATATCAAAGTATTCTTTTTTCACTGAAAGGTTCATTTGGAAATCTTGCAGGTAAATTTTCACAATATGCTTTTTGACACATGCTTTGATCATGTCTACTGTGAATATGTCATTAATTGTACAAGTTTGTCCATTTGTTGTTGCTCAAGTTGTGTTGTTATCTTGTGTTACTGTTTGAATTTTGTAGAAATTTATCAACAATTTAAAATGTGTTATGTATAATGCTATGATTGTATCATTTGTAAATACTCATGAAAATGGAAAATACATTATATATGCTAAAATGTCATCAGTTATTTTAACCCCAAATGTTTTGACACTTGAATACTGATGCATTAAGGTATTGGAATTTAATTTAAAAGAAATAAAAAATCTGGGTTTTAAATTTGCTTTGTTTCTGGTTGTAAAGCACTTATTCTGTAAATGCTTAGCTGCGACTAATTTATAAACAATCATAGTTAATAAAGAATTTAAAATTAAAAAATTTAATGTACAGATATTTGTTGAAAATGGAGGGCCAACTTGGTTTATTTACGCTATTTGGCTGCTTGCATTCCATGAACTACTTCTTGACACTGCAGGAGCCAACTTTTTGCAATATGATACAGTGTTAAAGATTTTCATGGTCAGTTACCAGTAATATCAAACACTGTGCATTAAATTCTTAACATATCTGTACCATTTCTGTACTTAAAACTGTTCTTTCATTATTAATTCTCAATGTGGTTCCTACACACTGTGTCAAAATAACTTATGAATTTGCGATGCATACAACATTTTTGTATACACACTTCATCCATCATGGTTGTCATAAAAAAGTTAACATCACAAATTAATTGAACCTTGATACGGGAAAACTGGGCTTAATGCATGTGCGTAACATGTCGTCCAAGATTAACCTCTGCAGTCTGCCCAGCATTATCAGGGATGACACTTGCCATTTTTTATGCCACCGAAGCAGGGCATATAGTGATCGGACTGTCCGTCCATCTGTCTGTCTGTCCGTCCGTCTTACTTTGCGTTTAGGTTTCGAAAAATGCTCATAACTTCTATGTCCCTTGAGATATAACCTTCATATTTGGTATGCATGTGTATATGGGCAAGGCCTTTCCATATGTACAAACAAATTTACCCCTGTGACCTTGATCTTGAACTTAGGGTCCGCGTTTAGGTTTCAAAATCAGCGTTTAGGTTTCGAAAAATGCTCATAACTTCTATGTCCCTTGAGATATAACCTTCAAATTTGGTATGCATGTGTATATGGACAAGGCCTTTCCAAAAGCACAAAAAATTGTACCCCTGTGACCTTGACCTTGAACTTAGGGTCCACGTTTAGGTTTCAAAATCTGTGTTTAGGTTTCGAAAATGCTCTTAACTTCTATGTCCCTTGAGATATAACCTTCAACTTTGGTATGCATGTGTACATGTATATGGACAAGGCCTTTCCATATGCACAAAAAATTGTACCCCTGCGACCTTGACCTTGAACTTAGGGTCTTCGTTTAGGTTTCAAAATCTGCGTTTAGGTTTCGAAAATTGCTCATAACTTGTATGTCCCTTGAGATATAACCTTCATATTTGGTATGCATGTGTATATGGACAAGGCCTTTCTATACGCACACAAAAATTGTACCCCTGCGACCTTCACCTTGAACTTAGGGTCCGCATTTAGGTTTCGAAATCTGTGTTTAGGTTTCGAAAATTGCTCATAACTTCTATGTCCCTTGAGATATAACCTTCATATTTGGTATGCATGTGTATATGGACAAGGCCTTTCCATACGCACACAAATTTTTACCCCTGTGACCTTGACCTTGAACTTTGGGTCCGCGCTTAGTTTTCGAAATCTGCTTTAGGTTTCGAAAAATGTTTCGAAAAATGCTCATAACTTCTATGTCCCTTGAGATATAACCTTCATATTTGGTATGCATGTGTATATGGACAAGGCCTTTCCATACGCACACATTTTTTTACCCCTGTGACCTTGATCTTGAACTTGGGGTCCGCGTTTAGGTTTGGAAATCTGCGTTTAGGTTTCGAAAAATAATCCTAACTTCTATGTCCCTTGAGATATAACCTACATATTTGGTATGCATGTGTATATGGACAAGGCCTTTCCATACGCACAAAAAATACCACTGTGACCTTGACCTTGAACTTTCGAAATATGCGTTTAGGTTTCGAAAAATGCTCATAACTTCTATCAAAGTGTTTATAAGGGGCATATGTCATCCTACGGTGGCAGCTCTTGTTTTTAGCTCACAACGTGCTCATGGTGAGCTTTTGTGATCGCCTTTTTTCCGACATCCATCGTGTGGCGTCAACATTTGACTTGTTAACTCTCTAGAGGTCACATTTATTGTCCGATGTTCATGAACCTTGCTCAAAAGATTGGTCTCAATGATATCTTGGGTGAGTTCGAAAATGGTTACGTTTGCTTGAAAAACATGGCTGCCAAGGGGCGGGGCATTTTTCCTTATATGGTTATATATGGCTATAGTAAAATCTTGTTAACACTCAAGAGGCCACATTTATTGTCTGATCTTCATAAAACTTGGTCTGAAGATTTATCCCAATATTATCTTGGACGAGTTCGAAAATGATGCCGGTTGGTTGAAAAACATGGCCCCCAGGGGGCGGGGCATTTTTTCTTATATGGCTATAATAAAACCTTGTTAACACTGTAGAGGTCACATTTATTTTCCGATCTTCATGAACCTTGCACAGAAGATTTGTCCCAATGATATCTTGGATAAGTTCGAAAATGGTAACTGCTTGAAAAACATGGCTTCCAAGGGGCGGGGCATTTTTCCTTGTATGGCTATATATGGCTATAGCAAAATCTTGTTAACACTCTAGAGGCCACATTTATTGTCCAATCTTTATGAAACTTGGTCAGAATATTCATCCTATCAATATCTTGGACAAGTTCGAAAATGATGCTGGTTGGTTGAAAATCATGGCTGCCAGGGGGCGGGGCATTTTTCCTTATATGGCTATAGTAAAACCTTGTTAACACTCTAGAGGCCACATTTATTGTCCAATCTTCATGAAATTTGGTCAGAAGATTGGTCTCAATGATATCTTGGATTAGTGTGAAAATAATTATGTTTGCTTGAAAAACATGGCTTCCAAGGGGCGGGGCAATTTTCCTTATATGGCTATAGTAAAATCTTGTTAACACTCTAGAGGCCACATTTACTGTCCGATCTTCATGAAACTTGGTCAGAAAATTCATCCTGATAATATCTTAGATGAGTTAAAAAATGATGCCGGTTGGTTGAAAAACATGGCTGCCAGGGGGCGGGGTATTTTTCCTTATATGGCTATATTAAAACCTTGTTAACACTCTAGAGGCCACATTCTTCATGAAACTTGGTCAGAAGATTTGTCCCAATAATATCTTGTTATCTCAGGTGAGCGACTTTGGGCCTTTCAGGCTCTCTTGTTTTCATTTTTCGTTTAAGGGAAGTCTCTTCTTAATGAAAATCCAGTTTAGTAGGAAAGTGTTGTCACTGATAAGCCTGTGTGGACAAATCTGAAAACCAAATTAGAATTGAAAGATATTAATGTTTATTCTTCAGATACATGCATTCACAAATAAAACACAATTTAACCATTCCTTCAGATTAATACCTTGTTTGATATACTATTCTGACTTCACATAATACTGTTACTATAATTATACATTCAGCTTATTTACATGAACTAAACAAGTAGTATTTTTTCTTACACATATTACTGTCTATACAAAATAACAAAACAAGTGATCTAAATCAAATGCACTAAGAGCTTAGGCAAAGAACTTGATCTATTGAACCCATGTCAGCAATAATCATGTGAGGATGGTATCAGCTTCATTTGACAAAATGAAAAAAATATGCTGTTACTTCCAACTGACTGTGAAGTGCCTCTCAATCGATCTAAGCAGACACAAGTGTGACCGACATAGAAGCACATGCTAGGACTGCACTGTGAGTGTGTTAGGCATGCATGCGTTAACTTTCTTCAAACGCTTTCTCTTCCTGAACCTGTTTCAAATTTTAATAAAGCTTCACGGGAATGATCCTTGGTCGAACCGCTTTCAAACTTGTTCTGGTCTGTAGCATATACATGTATTATGTGGGACGCAGGAGCGATAAATAAAAAGATTTAAAAAAATGAAAATCTCAAAAATCTGTAAAACCACAAGGGTCAGCTTACCGTACCACAAAGATTTGTTAGAGTTAAAACAGAAGTTGCCGAGTAATACACCAGACCAAAACAAGTGTTACAAAAGGATGGAGAAAATGGAGACTATATTTCCCCCAATTTGCTTGTGGCAAATCAAAATAATCTGAATGTTACAGAAAGTAAACCAATAATAGCTTATCAGACCTAACGCATATTATGCTTTCTTAACTAGGCTATACAATTCATACAAAACAACTGATTCTTAAATAAAGCCGTGATCCATGGTATGATGTGCAACATGGCTACTTTTGCATTAAACCTGAACTAATGTGGTAAAAAAACATACTGTATGCTGGGAGCTAAATGAGATTTACAAGGTTAGCATTACGTTAAATTATGTATGCACAGCTATTCACAGTTATTCAAATACTTCAATTCATGATTGAGTGCAGAATTAAATAGTTTTTTTAGTTGATAAAGTTGTGAAGAGAAACATCTTACTGCTGAGGTTTTATACAAAGAGTTTTTTTTAAATCTACATATTAAGGGTAAAACATGCATAAATTAGCCCAGTAACAAATAATTTGTTTTACCGGTAAAATACACACACTCCAAACATAATGCTTGCTGTTGCATACAGGTCCACTATTTGGAATTTTGGATGAGTTTGAAAATTGTTCATCATAATTTAATTTATAATGCACTTATGGTTTTAACCATCAAACATAAACTTACAATTACAAATTCAATTTAAGATATAGAACTGAGAAAGCGGAAAAGGTACATGCTGCAGTATAAATTACTGGGAAGGGAAAGCTGCAAAAATTGTTGGGAAGGGGAATGCTAAAATTATTCTTATTTGGTATTAAGTTTTTTTTTATGAAAGGTGAAATTGATTTGTAACAATTCTTGGACAGCTGAAGCAAATCCTGAGGAGGAATCAGCAGCAAGGAAAGAAGCTGATTCATGTTTGAATGGAAGATCTACAACGATTTTTTGGCAGAAGAATGCTCAAGCAATTCTGGAGGAGCATGCTGCAGAAATTCTTAGGGGAATAAAGCTGAAGCCATTTTTGAGGGGTACTACAACAATTCTTAAAGGAAGAAATTCTGAAGGAGGTGAAACAAATCTTGGATGAAAGAAACTGATGCAATTCTGGACGGAAGAACTACAAAACTGCAAAATAGCTGGGGCAATTCTACCGGGGGACAGGCCTGCTGCTATCTACAATCCTGTAATAGCTGAAGAGATTTGAGAGGGAGGTATGGGAAGATATAATAATTCTTGGATAAAGGAAGCTGAATCAATTTTGGAGGGGGTCTGCAACAAGTCTTAAAGGAAGGAAATTGATGGAATGTTTTAAACTAAAAAAATATTGTGCAGCTGGGGGACCGATACTGCAACAATTCTTTAATTAAACTCATTAAAAAATTATGATAGGTCACACGGGTTCTGGTCTGATTCTGCGAGGCAAATTCAACCCATATAACAAAATGGTTGTTAAGTCTTTATCTAAATATATTTTAAGGGGCTTTGTTTTTTTGTATCTAATCTGTTTCCTAAAAATCATAATGATTTTAAACTTTTGAAAACATTAAAGTTTTGTTAGTAAATTAATTAAATGACATTTTTCAAAAATCCGCAAAAAAAATAAAATTTGTGTGTATAATGTATCATATGTCACGGGTTTAATATATCACACTTAACATTTCTTACTTAAAGCTTAAATTTTTTATGCATTATTGATACTAGGTCAGGTACGACAAATCCGGTCAAGGTGGACAGTGCTTTCAAGCGTATATATTGGTAAGTCCAAATTCAGAAAAACCAAATCCTTGTGAAGAGATACTTAAAATGCATTAGCTGTCCAATTCTTCTCTTTAATCCTTTCCATAAATAGTAATTTAACAAGAGGGTCATGATGGTCCTTAAGCGCTCACCTGAGTTAACAGATGAAAATAGTATACACCGGGCACGGTCACAAATATAATTAAGGATTTGAATTGGAATACATTGCAATGAAGAAGACAACAAGCTAAACTCATTACATTCTACAAAATAGTATATAATCATGTTGACGTCAATCCCCTTCACTATCTCACTCCGTACCTTAGACACTCGCGCCATCACCATCACATGGCATACCAAATACCACCAAGTACAGCTGATTACCACAAATTTTCTTTCTTTCCAAGAACAGTTGTACAATGGAACACACTTCCATCTTATGTAGTCAGCGCTGATACGATCCCTGGATTTAAATCAGTGCTGTCTACATCAGTGTTCCTTCCTTAGATCACATGTTTCTGCTTTTATCCTGTTTTTAACCCGACTAATATTCTCACCACATGCACAGTTGTATATGTATATATTTAAGTCTTAAGGGCTTAAGGTGTTACGTTTTGCACCTTTTTTACCACTGTTGATAGGATTTTCCTGAGTGGATTGAGTAACTCGGGAAACCTATCAATTATCAAGATATACATTCTGACCAAGTTCAGTCAATACTGGGTCATAAATGTGGTCTCTAGAGTGGTAACGAGTTGTGTAAAATTGTACCCTGTGACCAAGTTTTTTGACAAACCTGACCCAGATTCAAACTTGCCTTAGAGAGGTATTGTCAAGATAAACATTCTGACCAAGTTTCATTAAGTTTTAATCTAAAAAATATTGCCAATAGAGTGTTAAACTTATTTTTGAATTTGAACTGGTGACCTGCTTTCTCAACGTGACACAGATTTTAACACATTCTATCCCTTATTCGCATAGTATCGGCCATACTCATACTATCGTGACTTTAACGAAAACCCCTCATGAAGGGCTGGAAAGTTTATGCTTTTTCAATTTTTAGAAGTTCTAATATAAATTTATTTGATGGTTATCCATGACTATTACGACGATCATTCTCATGATTTCCGGTGTTCATTTGAAAATACGTCATGTTTATTCCAGGGTGATTCTTTGATCTTTTAATTACGTAACACACAATTATATTAGTTTGTTTATAGATTGATCGTTGCTGTATCAAATGTTTTATATGCCTCTTATTTTTGAATAAAATGTAAAAATATTTTAAGAACAACATGAGCAAGAGTTTCGTTTTGTCATTTATATATCATTTTTAGAACAAGCACATTAACAAATCTTAGCAGCATATGAGAACCACTGTAGGCCTACATTCTAAACATTACTACAGGGAGCCAAGTCTAGCCAGTATTTTGTCAAAACAATCCCGATTTAAATGAAGTTTTCGTTGTTACGTCCAAGAATACACATTTTAACTAAAGATTGGCATATAATACATGCGTGTTTTTGTATGTGTTCACTTCCAAAATTCGTATACAATCATTAAGTGGGCCGATACTACGGATAGACATGTTTGATATTGTCAAGAAAAACATTCTGACCAAGTTTTATTTATAAAGTATTAGTCATAAATGTGGCCTCTAGAGCGGTAACACGATTTTATCTAGTGACAAAGTTTTAATACGCACATGACACAGATTCGAACTCGACCTTGATATTGTAAACATTCTGACTAACTTTCATAAAGATTGAGTCAGACATGTGGCTGCTAGAGTGGCAACAATTTTTTTATCCGTGATTTGCGCTCATTGAGTCATTGTCGACCTGAAATGGCCAACAAGTCCCCCCCGGGTGACTATAGAAGCCGATTCATGTCACCCTGGGGTGACTTCAAGCCGAGGCTAGTCACTCCCGGGTGACAAGAATCGGCTTCATGAGACCCCAGGGCGACATGAATCGCCCGGGATGAATCGGCTTCTATAGTCACCCGCTTGTGACAAGAATCGGCTTCTAGTCAACCGTACATGTATTTTTTTTATCAAACGGCACCGCATCCAGGTATCTAATATAGGGTAATGTGGCTTTTGAATATTTTATATACATATATGATAAAATTCGTTTTATGATTCTCAAACACAAATCTTCAAACTGAATTTGGTCTTTCAGGAAATTGCCTCCTGGATCTTTAATCACTCGGAGGCCATCAATTTTGGTAGTCTCCGTCTCTTTCCGAACCATGACAGCCCTTTTGAAGCTATCATGGCTATCTAGAAAAGTATGAAGAGCCTCTCCTTGTCGGATTAACATATTTTTCGTGTGTCGCAAGAGAAGTTGTTTTTGAATTTCGCATGACCAAATAATGTATTTTTTGTTGAAAAAGTTAAATTGTTGCCGAGGGTGACTTAATTTATGCTGATTTCGAGGGTGACTAGAATCGGCTTGAAGTCACCCCCGGGTGACAAGAATCGGCTTCATGTCATCCCCGGGTAGTTACAATCGGCTTCGTGTCACCCGAAGGTGACTAGCGTCGGCTTGCAGTCACCAAAGGGTGACAAGAATCGGCTTCTAGTCACTCCCGGGCGACTTGTGGACCATTTCAGGTCGACAATGACCAATAAAGCGCTAGTAGCTTGTAGGGTTATCGCAGAAGGCAAGCTCACCTTGAACATCCTGTGCCCAGGTTAGCTAAACATGGAATTAGGCGTCGCGTTACTTAATACTACTGGTACAATAAAGACCAGTCATAACTAGATTTTTACCACTGCTAAATAAACTGCTACTTCAAGTTAAAGCAATAAAAATGTACAAAATTGTCGTGGATGTTTGCCTTTCCATTGGATGAAATAATTAAACATTATTCTCCAAGCAAGCCAGTTAAGTGTTCAACCTGTCACTGGCTTTAGACTTCAATAGTGTTTCCCTAGTTAAGATTTGACACTGTTGATATCACTGACCCACTAGGGATCATTCTATACATAGATGGTGACGTCACTACGTTATTGTCAGTAAGACCGGTGTGACACAATGCACTAGGGATAAGAATCCAGTCTCAATTCTGGGTCATTAGGCCAACACCATTAGCTATTATTTTTTTCCAATTAAAAGCTTATGATTAATAAGTAAGAACTAACAATTAATACATTGTTTGCATAAAAAAGTAGTAATTATTTCTGAAGTTGCTAGAATTTCATCATCTTGGCAGAATGGAGAAGAATAGTCTTGCAATTATGCAGTTCAAGAAAGTTACAGCTTTGCGGGGTTACTTCCCTTCTGTTAAGTTTCATATGTGGAAAGGTATACTCCGAAAATCTGGGATGCTGGTTTCAATCAAAAGTAAGAAAAGGGAGGAAATGAACTATAAAAAGGAAATGGCATGAGCATTGGCTTGATGACTGCCATAGCCACATATGCATTGTGGATTTATTTATGAAAATTAACTGAATTGTGTGGGGACTTATTCCTTCCTCGTACATTTAATACATAAATATACTACAAATGTATACACACTATTGTATGCGCTTATTTAAGTGTATGGTGGCAAGTAACTTTTGTCAGACACACATGTTTTCAATGAACCGCAGAAATTATTCTTTATGGTGTACCTGTTTTTCCATCTAGTTAAATTTGATCTTAGATTAACCCCAGAGTCATTATATACACATCATAGTATCACTGACGGTTATTGCTTAGCTCCAGGCAGGACCCTCAATTCATTTTAGGGGAAGCGGGTCGCTACCCATAGCAGGGGGAATTTTCGCGGCGTTTCCCATTTTGGGGGATTTTTTACTTACTCTCTCATTATTACATTTGTACATGTTTGAACTATATTTAAAAAATGTTGTTTTTTGTCATAATTAAGTCTGTTTGACAAGATTAAATTAAAAAAGAATTGAGATATGATAATCATGAGACATATTTATTTATTAAAAAAAAAATTAGGGGGAATTTTTCCCCTCAAAACGGGGAAAAAGTATACTTTTCAGGTGGGGGAATGCGGCCGAATTTCGGCCGTGAATTTGATAGATTGAGGGCCCTGCCAGGGTAGGGAATTTGAAACGCAACCCAGCCTCGAATGAGCACTATTGATATTTGAATGCATATGTACACTAAAGAAGAAGCCTTTTAAGTGTTTAGTACGATTGGCATAATTATGTGAAATAAATTACACACACACCTTCTTATCGAAAAATGGTTCGAAATGTACGCTATAAGGTCGTTTAGGCCCTTAACCACATCGGCCTCGGATGATTACACCTTAGATAAATCGACCTCAAGTCTTTTCGGCCCAAAATCTAAAACGTTTGGGTCTCAAAAGAATAGTCATTTCGGCCCCAATTTATTTAATCTTCTTTTCTGGTGTGATCTTTTCGAAAACCTGGGGAAAATGTGTTTTTTTCTTACTGTATACATGTAGTAGAATAAAATTCTGTTTTGGTTTTAAATTGAAATTCATTTATGAAGTATTAATTATAATAATCTTTAATATTGTTATTATATAAACGATAAATAGGCGTCTTATACTATAAAAAAATATTATTATATATATGCCCCCTTCGAAGAAGAGGGGGTATATTGTTTTGCACATGTCGGTCCGTCGGTCTGTCGGTCCGTCGACCAGATGGTATCCGGATGATAACTCAAGAACGATTAGACCTAAGATCATGAAACTTCATAGGTACATTGATCATGACTGGCAGATGACCCCTATTGATTTTCAGGTCACTAGTTTAAATTTCATTCAACTCCATCAATAAATGATTTAACTGATTTAAATGATTTAAGACTGCAATGTCATTTGAATACATCGTAAACACTGTTTTATATAAATGATACTTTTACACGTGTATCTATCTATCTGTACATTTTAAAATGTTTTAATGATATTTATATCACGATAAATCGGTCCATAGTCTTTGATAACTCAAATTGAGTGGTTTTGTACATTATATTGTATGTATTATAACTAAACTATCTTTTATTGTATTTTATTTAATGACACATATTTTAATCTTATATACAATTGTATGTGCACTACGGTACCTTTAAAAAAAGTTATTGAAAGTATTTGAGATCGCATTACTTGTTAGCATCCGTACTGATTTAATATGATGATACATCATTGTATTTCATTTATTTTTTCGAAATTTTTTTTTTTATTGATTTGGATGTCTATGTGTTTTATGTGAAAAGAAAATTGCCTCCTGTCACATATGCTCTACAACCACCCGACCTTACAGCGTTACATCGAATAGCTAGCTGTGTTGGAGTTTTGCTGGTAATCGATCGATTTTTTTTCTTGTCATTCTTGTGCACAATAATACAAAGTCAACCATTCATAATTAATAATAATCAACACCCACAAAAACCTAGCCCGATCACACAGTTTCTCAAGTATATGTAAAATTGACACATACAGTTCGTAACGCGCTTTATATCTTCTATCTTCCACGATTAATAAGCACCGTCTTTAATAATGGGGGGCTCTATTTTAAAACAGATTACTGAGAACTTAAAGAGTAAAAGCCGAAGAAATTGAAGCATACGATAATATCACCTGTTAATCTTGATTTAGCAACCTCATTACTAGTTTACTTAGAACTCACACCTTTATTTGAAAGGTCTCTGAAATTTTGATGTTATTGACAATAAAAAAACACATATAAATATGATTGCTAAAATACGCCTTTCATCACATAAGTTGTTAGTTGAAACTGGAAGACGTAATTACATTAGCAAAAACAAAATAATTTATGCTTTATGTAATCTTAACGATTTAAAAGACAAATATCACTTTTACTTAAATGTTCGTTTTATTTAGAAGAAAGATCCAAATACATATTATTAACTACTAACTTCTCATGAAGACCAAGTACCAGTATATATAATATGCGTAATGAGAATAAAATATTTGTTTTGTTCTGTTCTGATAATTAAACAGTTATACTGTTGTATCCAGTACTGACTGACCATGTTTGTAGTTCAGTGAAATCTGAAATAAAAGAAAAGGCCGAAAATAGTTCACAGAACTGAATCCAATTCAGTTTGATCCGACATTAAATCTCAATGGAAACTCGCCTATGCGACATATGTACAAAAATATTATTATTATTATTATTAACAACGATTCAGTTATGAATAGTGCGTTATCTAAATGAAAAAAAGAACACAATACTTTTCCCGATAAATTTTAAGTCAGATTTTTTAATTCACATGTCTTGTTTAAAAATCATACACCCACCAACACCATATGTTTACACAAATTATTTCACTCAAATGGATCAACTTGCATATTCCATGTTAACTCTATCGGAATGACGGACCCCAATGACTATAATTTTGACATTCACACATTTTATTAGCTCGACTATTATATATGAAATATATAAAGTGGAGCTATCCTACTCACCCCGGCGTCGGCGTAAGCGTTCCCGTTAGCGTGCAAATGTTAAATTTTGCGTACTACCCCAAATATTTCCTATGCCTTTTGACGGATTGCTTTTATATTTTGCATACTTCTTTACCAACATGACCCCAATCTATAAACACGAGCAGACAACTGTATCAAGCATTTTGACAGAATTATTGCCCCGTTTATACTTAGAATATGCATATTTTTGATAAATCTATGTTAAAGTTTGCGTACCACCCCAAATATTTCCTATGTCCTTTGACATATTGCATTTATATGTTGCATACTTCTTTACTAACATGACCCCAATCTATAAACAAGAGCAGACAACTGTATCAAGCATTTTGACAGAATTATTGCCCCTTTTATACTTAGAATATGCATATTATTGATAAATCTATGTTAAAGTTTGCGTACCACCTCAAATATTTTCTATGTCCTTCGACATATTGATTTCATATTTAGCATACTTCTTAACCAACATGATCCCAATCTATTAATAAGAGCAGACAACTGTATCAAGCATTTTGACAAAATTATGGCCCCTTTTATACTTAGATAATTGAACATTTTGCTTAAGTGCCATAACTTCTGTATTTATGATCACATTTGATTCGTACTTTGACAAAACGACACTTACCTGACATACCACAATGCACTCCACCCAAACCATCCCCCATGCCCCACCCCACAATCCCCCCCCCCCCCCCGAAAAAAATAAATAAATAAAATAAATATTCTTTTTCATTATTTTTGAAAGATCATCTATTAAATGACCACACACCGACATTATACCCCCCCCCCTCTCCATGATGGCTTACGTTATACTGTCAAGCACTCGAATAGTCGAGCGCGCTGTCCTCTTGTTCGAATAACAGCTAATGAGGTCCGTCATCCCGACCCCATTCGTTCTAGTTTTTACCGGGTAAGGCACCAGTCGTGCTGAGGGGGGGGGGGGGGGCACTTTTTTCCACAAAACAAATGCGGAGAGGGGGGGGGGGGAGCGGCGGCGGCAAGAAATCAGTGTACAATGAATGGTCATCTATTAATACGTTGATACTTAATATAGGTGATTTCAACATAAATAAGTAAATATAAAATGCTGCGTGTTAAATATGTGTATTTTTTTTATTTAAAATTGTTATTGACATTCAACAGTACAACAAGTAACAAAAACAATGTGGCTCCAATTGGTAGGGGCTGGCAGCTTTAACGGTTAACCACACTTGAGTTGATAGGTGGACTCTTACAGACATCTTAATGATGAGTTTTGAAAATAGAAAAAGAGAGAGTATATAGAAATGTAAAATTCAGTTGAATTAACTACGCAAACATTTTATTTAAAAATATACATAATACTGTTGGTGTGATCAATATTTCAATATTTTTTTTCATCAGAGCTTAATATATAAAGCGTGATTTAATGTGAATGTTATTAGTTGAAATGTAAAACCTGAAAAAAGTACACAAAATGTTTGATAAAGTTCGATAATGTTAATGAAAATAATTTCTACAAATTGTATACAGAGCGGAACAGGCATATATCATTTTATGGGACTTATTTATTATACTATCAGTATGAAGAAATTTGTTAATAAATTTACACTCAGTCTGTTTGTTCTTTTATTTAAATATTTTAGAGTTAAACAGTCATATAACACACTGAATAAACTTAGCGCAATAAACTGGTTATAATACATTAAACAAATCTTACCTTAGACTCAACAACTTTGGCACAGTGTCTGACTTTGTGGGTTTTTTTGTGGATGGACCAGAACATCGAGCCGGCGTTGTTGCCTTTCTCTTCATAGTTATGAAGACATAGCCGTTATACGCTGTATCTGACAATACAGTGTAAATTGGTACACTTGATTTCTTCCACACTAATTCACCAAAGGTTTTGATTACATCATGTTTATTTAGGGTTAAATTGTATATTACAATATTTATATTATTTTATTTTATTTTATTAAGGGTTGTTTTTGTACTCTTACATGCCGATTTTCTGTTTTGTATTTTTTCTTTTCATGTGGTGTGCCTCCGAACACAAGTGACACTCGAATTTTTTTTAGTGCTGTGCCGCCGAACACAAGTGACACTCGGAATTTTTTAAGTGCTGTGCCTCCGAACACAAGTGACACCCGGATTTTTTATAAGCCGGGCGCCTCCGAATACAAGTGGCACTCGGATTTTTTTTTAGTGATGATACCCCTGCCACAAAGCAGCTAATACGAGTTATAACTCGGGGGACTATGTGCCTGAGCAACTTTCGCTGAGCAGGAATCCGTTTGAATTTTTGAGATATCTTTATCCGTTCAAACTGGAGCTGCAAAGTCATAATTGTCCGTAAAGTGTCCGGATTAAGTCTGCGCAGTTCAATTACTCTTTAAAGGCTCATGATATCGGACAAATAGCAACGGATTCCGATTCAGCGACATAACATCCTATAGATTTCACTATCTTATTGGTGAATTTCGATGTTATTTAAGGTGACCCACACAACTTTAAGACGTTGTGCGATAAAGGTGCTTAATGGGCTATAATAGGGGCTATAACGGGTAAAATTTGTTATAAATAGTCAGAAGTTTTTCTCCGACAGATTTAAAAAAAATACTCCCTGTAATTTAAAGCATGTGCATTCAGCCTGTGCAGACTGCACAGGCTAATCCGTGACAACATTTTACGCAAAAGTACGCCTTACCCTCATTACTCCAGTACATATTGCAGATACATGTACATATTATTATGAATTCTAAATTGTTAAATATTCCATGTATTTTAAAGCATGTGCAAAAAGCTGATCACTGCAGGTAAATTGTGTTTGGGTTTCCTTATCATCTGTTGATATTAACTTTGTGGCAGTGTACATTTGCTAGTCATTAAACACATCTGGCTGAAATTAGATAAGAAATCATTCAAAAAGCCATACCGCGTTTTATCTGCAGAAATATATAACGAAGGCACATGTGTATTGATTCAATAATGCAAAATTATCTACATGCACTTATATAATAAGTTTTTTAAACGAAGTAGATGGGAAATCCATACTCAAGCATGTATTAATCTATAGTGATTAAGAAGGCCGTACACAAAGAGATCAACAAAGAATGTCCGACCAGCAACAGTTGCCATGGGCAGTGCTTATCAGTGATTCTATTTTTAGCACATTGGCTAACCTGTAAACCTCTCCTATTGACCAGTGGCCAAATTACATTTTTCCACGTATCAATATAATGTATTGTACACATGAAGTAAAAAAAGAAACACGATTATGACTTGCATTGGCGTTCTTTATGTCTTTATGAGTATATGGTAAACATTTTAAACATACAGTATTGTTCACTGATGTTTTGTCCCATACACAAGCAGAGGGGTCAATCACATGATAGTCAAGATGGCGACGCCCACGCCGACAGTTTTTTTTCGCCGTTTTATACCCTTTATTACTCGTTTAATTTTTAAACGACGCTCGTTTTCCAGCCATATCAGTTAAACGTGATTAGCGTTTATATCGTATTTAAATTCGCTTTGTATTTCGCCTAAGTCGATATATAGAGCGAATATTACTATGAAATAAACGCCAGTAACTTTCTTGCTTATATGGCTGGAAAGTGCGCGGAATTTAAAGAATAATACAAGTTATTATAGGGTATAAAACGGCGAAAAATACCGGCCTCGACATGGACGTCGCCATCTTGATAATCACGTGATTACCCTTTCTGACAAATATGATTCTAATAAAATAGAGAGAAAGTCTATTATGTGTTTTTGTAAATTGTATTTTAAGCTATGTAATTACTGACACGAGACCTTTCTGACCTGACAAGAGAATATTTTGATCATCTTAAACTTTCTCAACGAGTTAAACATTCCCAAAAAGATTTTTAAAAAATGGTGCCGAAACGTCTAGGGGCCGTTTATGATTGGGGCCGAAAAAACTAAGGCCGAAAAGACTAGGCCCGAAATGGTTTGGGGCCGAAAAGTCTAGGGGCCGAAATGTCCCAAAAGCGAAATGTACCTCCGCAGAATTTTCTGGCCGAAAAAGTAGGGTGCGAATAAGTAAATAATTAAATTGAAAAGTAACGTCACAGTTTTTTTTGTTCATGTAACGGAGATCAAACATGAACTAAGCACATATTGTTATCGTTTTCATTTGATTCCAGACTACGTAAGCACGACATTAACATTTTGACTTGACGCTTCATAAGCGATATCCGCTGCTAACTAACAACTTCCGTAAACGCGCAGAGCAGGTGCGCATTGGTTCGAGCGAAATTCCAAAACATCCACTTCTGTTAAGTGCAATAAATTAATCGATTTGAGGAAAATTCTATTTAGAACTTGGTAAGTTTTAACTTGATTTGTGTCTATTTTACTTTTGGATGTCACACTGATTCTTTATGATTATGACACATATCAGAATTATATAAAACTTAAATAAAATAACACATTTTCATAATTTTGCCATTTTTGGTAATTTCTTTGGACCCATTTCTTTTTAATAAGACCTTATTTGATGTGTTTACTAAAATCAACAAAGACCTATAGATAACTTAGATTGGAAACTTCGCGCCTTATCGGGCTATCTCTCGGTGGGGTCACGTGGTCGAGAAACCGATAAGTACACTGGTTACCAGACAACTCGCCCCAAAGCCAACTCGCCCCAGGACAAGTCGCCCCGAAAATCTGGACAAGTCGCCCCAAATGTATTGGACAACTCGCCCCAATCGAAAGACAACTCGCCCCAAATTAAATGACAGCGTGCAACGAAATATTTTGTCATATATATAATACTCTCTGTGAAAAAAATGTATTAAATAACATTTTTGACTTAAAGACTTAAAAAGGAATGCTGAATACACAAAACGAATAATACATGGGGGAAAAAATAATAATAGAAATGTATCATATTCATAATTTTATTCATAATTTATAACAATTACAGACTCACGAAACTAACATTTGTTTTTATTGAAAACATACAAAGCATCAATTTTAGGATATTAAATGAAATAAATAACACAGATTTATGAATGAAAAGACAATTCAAAATATTATCAAACATTTCCATTTATTAACTCATTTTAAAAATAATTTCAAAACACAGTTTGTAATGAGTCTTGATGAATAATATCAAACATTTCAAACATCCGTAATAATTAACACAAACTTTCACAAAATATTATCAAACATTTCCAACATCTTTAATACTTTTCAAACATTACAAACACAGGTTGTAATGAGCCATGATGAATATTATCAAACATTTCAAACATCCGTAATAATTAAACACAAACTTTCACACAGAAACAAGCTTTTAAACACAATGGTTGAAACATTTCTAACAATCAGAAGAAAAAAAAACAACAAATGTGCAATAATTTATTTCAATTCAATCTAGCAACTTTCAGGCAGGCATTTGGTCCGTAATTGATGAATATTATCAAACATTTAAAAAATATAATAATGGTAAAACATTACAAACACACTATCTAAACGCACTATCAGGTTCTACTAACTAACTAAAGGAGAAACATTTATGTGTTCAAACAACATAAACAGAAAGATTGAGTAATCTTTGTGATACAATATCAACAAAAATAACTGAAATTCAGAAAACGGAAAGCATTTGTTATGAGCGAATACCTTTGTTAAATCTGGGTCAACATGTGATACCCTTTCGTCCTCAGACACACTATGAATAGTGGGAATGCTTCTGCAACATTCTGCACATAGAAAGTGAATTTCTCTTTCGCCTCTTGTTGCTGCTTTGTACCTATGATTTAATAACAAATTCATAGTATGAACATTCAACGACAATATGGGATGACACTTTAAAGAAATAATACATGAGCCGCGTTTTGAGAAAACTGGGCTTAATGAACGTGCGTAAAGTGCCATCCCAGATTAGCCTGTACAGTCCGCACAGGCTAATCAGGGATACCATAAAAGCGGAAAGTGTCGTCGCTGATTAGCATGTGCGGACAGCTTAGGCTTATCTGGTATGACACTTTACGCACGTGCATTTAGCCCAGTTTTCTCAGAACGCGACTCACATTATTTACAGAATCATACATTTGTCAGAGACAGATCGTAATGCAAACGCATCTAGTTTTAAGATCTTTAGTAAAGTACAAATTCTAGTTTCTAACTCCTGTAAAACTGTACACAATTTGAACGCTAGTACTGTTCAATTATGCCTTTTTATGCACCATAAGAGGAGAATTCTTCCCCAACAGTTAAAGACACGGCCATTTTCAGTGAACTGATATATTGCTTGTATAAATCTATTTATCTATTTATCAATTGTCTAAAAGATAATTAAATTATTTGTGTAACTCAATTTCAGAGAACAACCTTTGACGGCTGCCGTCATTTAATTTCATAAAATCGATGCCGCAACTAATTAAAAACAGTTTTCACGCCTTACATAGGAACGTCGACTAATTAAAGAATCAAATTAGGAACCGAATTAAATAACAATTATACACATGTGTAAACGTATCTTTAAATGACACATATTTATTTATATGTTATACATGTTATTAGAGTTAAGCAGTCAAAAGTATATTTTAAAATGCCAATATGGGTGTAAGACTCGCGTTTCTGACACCTACTGTTTGATGTTATCTATTACAGTAATTGATAGAAAACACTTATTGATTAACACGTCTGTAATTCTCAATTAAAGGTAAAGTGTAGACAACATCGGTTCATGTTTGTATCTCGAGTACGCCCTATTTATGACACATATTGATTGATGTTATAATTTACACTAATTGACACTAATGGGTACTAAACACTACCGGGGTTAATAGAAAATCTATCAATATACAAAGATTCGTGCCAAATCTGAAATTTATACTTTATTAGAACATTTGAATACAGAAAAAGATTTAATTCAAGCACGTACACAGTATCTTTAAAAAGTGTGAAGGTGGATATTAAGAAATAAGATCCATATTCGCATGACACTGGCAGTATACACGCATTTTCAATAAGAAGAGGCCAACATAGAGTACGATATTTACAATAACTCAATCAATTATGAAAAAAAATATTAATAAACATTATTGGTGGTAGTATTCGTCTTATTTGATAATATGATATTTCTTTATTTAGTGTCGAGTTTTCACGCCTTTTTTGACAAAGTAATTATTTTCAAAATAAGCGACTTATGTATATACATGAAGGATATTAAATAAAAGGTTAATGTAAATTCTTATCATAAATATAAAATGCACATTTTATCATAATATTCAATCATTTCAGCAGATAGTAATGTTCAATACTAAGGATTTATACAAACGTTATACAAACGTTTAAAATATATTTGTACTGACAAGTAAAAAAACTGTAAACACATTCAATATTACACCATGAGCAATAGTTTAAAGCGGTATACATCACCCAAATAACGCTAAGATAACGGTCCAGTGACTTCTGACATTTATCTGAAAGGTTTTATGATCGTTATCAGGTCGTAAAACACATCTGTTATGTGTCAACGGATTAACGGACATTGGTTGATTACCCGATAATATGCAAGTATCCAACAATTTAGATTCATTATTTATGGGGAAACAAAAGCTGCCTAACCTAAAAAAATGTAAGACACTACAAATAATTATATTATAAGTTTACTTACCAGTATCACAGCCTATGTGTTGCCATCGCTCGCAGGCATCGCAAGAAACAGCACGTTGCCTCTGCCCAACTGTCTTTCCACAATGTATACACTTTGCCACTTCTGCCATTGCAGAAACACAAACACAAAACTAACTAACACTAGAAAATTATTGTATCCGACATCAAATAAGCACATATATGTTTGAACACATGGCAGATGCACTGAAACCCACACAACTATATAGCAATCGTATTCAAAGTCACAAATAGTATTGTCCGACACAAACAATTCTTTAATCACGCCAAACTGTCATACCGTTTGTCTTATTAATAAATCTTTGACCAGACAATGAAAGCATGCCGGCTTAATTAATTTTCGTCAATTCACACGTTTTCAAAACATAACTAACACAAAGACATTCCATTATTCTTTAATTAAACCAAACTATCATACAAAATGTCTCATTAAACAATCTTTGAACAGAAAATGAAAGCATGCCGTAAAAATAAACGTTTAACATTTCACACGTTTTCAAAACAAGACGAACTAAATGGGGCTTATTTTAATAAACACAATCATAAAAAAGCTAATAACAATTTATTATTAAAAGCAATCCGGTATGTAAACAATTATTGAATTACAAAGTTTTACAATATGAAATGAAAAAAACAACATCATACAACTACATTTACTAAAAACAATAATCACGCATATTAATACATTAAACTTAACAAATTTTATATGAACAAAATTTCTATAATACTATATATAAGAAACAAAATTGGGGCGAGTTGTCTTTGTTTGGGGCGAGTTGTCCAATACATTTGGGGCGACTTGTCCAGATTTTCGGGGCGACTTGTCCTGGGGCGAGTTGGCTTTGGGGCGAGTTGTCTGGCTCCCAGTACACTGGGGATCAGCAGATGATATCCTCGAGTCTTGTAAATTCGTGATAGTTAAATGAATTTGGCCATAATATCAATAAACAACAGATAACATGATTAAAATTTCTTTACCTGCAAAAAGTATTCCAATTTCCTTTTATTCCTCGGAAGACGCAAGTTATAATTCCTATTGTCCATCAACAAACGAAGGAAATTCCGAAGTCATGTTTAAAATAAGGCGGCCAGTGACGTAGTACACAATTTCGTGACCTCTGACCTACGCATAATTTAACACTGAAGAGGCACAGTAAAACAGGCCAAATAAAAGTAATTAATAGTTTTTGTACACTTGATATATTAAGTGATGGAATGGGATGAGTTTCGTTGAGAAAAACATTTAAAAACTGTAACAACATATCAATAGCTTGAAACTATTATAAATTGAATGTGAAATTAAATGTTAACAATGTTTGCAACAATGACCATTCACAAATCCCCAACAGTTTTTATTCTTCATGGTGAGCTGGTGAGGCACAGCAGGGGCAATAGAAATCACTGTGGCGCCGTACAACCTTTGTATTGCTGCAATGACTGAGGAATATGCACCCAATGCTTACAGGGCATACCCCTCCTCATCCCAACACACTGTGCCCACTTGTATATATAAAGAACATAAATGTTCTGCCCTGCTGGTGGTTTCCTTCGGCTACAGACGCAACATAACTCACTAGGGTCATCCACATCAGACTCGCTGGATGAAGAGTTGTATATCCTTGTGGAGGTTGCAGCTTTAGAGGTATTATCAGATGCCTTTAGCGCACTTGTTGATTTTTTTGGGGCCTTTCCTTTACCCTTTTTTTGACCTTTGGTTAACTGTGTTGATTTTTTACTGTACCCTACGTCTTCCTGATGTTTAAGCATCCGTGCTTCAGTATGGGGTTCAGTAATGGCCTGTCCTGATACAACAGCACTCATTGTGCGGCGTGTCTTCTTGGAAAGTGCTCCCTCTCGTTTTATGTTGAATAATTTGGTAACACGACTGTCAAAGAATCTTTTAATAGTTCCTGGTGTGTGAGAAGAAGAAGCTGATGTGCCACCAACTAGGTCCACCACAGGTTCAATATGTGCATCATCCGTATGTAACGGTAAGTCTGTTCTAATACCCCCTTCCACAGTCTTCTGAGAATCAGTGTCTTCTTGCTTTTCTTGGTCAAGAGCATCAAACACTTCTGCTGGCTTCAAAATGTCTCTATTTATAATAGAAGCATTGAATGGGAAAATACCTTACTTTTTAAAGGCTGAATGCAAATTTTCAGCTGAAAGGGCCTTGATATATACCTTTGAAGCAAGCTCACAAACATCATAACGAGTTACAGTACATGCAGATTGACGCGTAAACTTATGGCATTCCGCATTGTACATTCGCTGAAAGGGTCCGTAGATACCAACATCCATAGGTTGCAATATATGGCTTGTGTGGGCTGGTAGGATGAAAAGTATGATATTATGGGACTTAGCACATTCCACCAAGCCAACAGACACATGTGATTTATGGCCATCGAGCAATAACAGGAGATGTTGGTTGTCGTTCCTTGCAGGAAGAAATTTCATGAGGTGGTTCGTGAGATATTTTCGAAAAATCTCTGCATTGGACCAGCCGCTGTCACTCATGGATGAATCTGCACCAGGTGTAGCCCCTTTCATCAGGTCTGGAGTAAGCCGCTTTCCTGCAAACACAAAATATGGGGGGACAGCCACGCCACTAGCACTTCCACAACCTATAATGGCAGTGCTCACGCTGCTGCCAGACATTATCGCCAATGGCGATTATTTTATCCAACTGGCTATTATTTTTTAAAATTGTCTAGAAAAAATGGCGATTATTTTATCCTCCTACATCAAAAAACATATTGCCTCTTAATGTTGTCCGGTGAATGCGAAACGCCTGCAAATCAGGCCATCAAGCAGGAAAAATTGACAAACGAGATTACCTGTGTACACACTCGACCCTGTGTATCAAAAAACAAATTGCCTCTTAATGTTGTCCGGCGAATGCGAAACGCCTGCAAATCGGGCCATCAAGCAGGAAAAATCGATAAACGAGATTACCTGTGTACACACTCGACCCTGTGCATTGTCATACACGCGTCAATAACTTTTGCGACATTGTTGCCTGGAGTGTTTTTCTCAATCAGTGTCCGACAGCAGTGATATATTTCGGAAAAAACGTTTTTAATCTCCCCGTGCTTTACCAATAATCAGTAACTGTTAGATCTTTGTTAATTTTTCGCCAATTATTATTTAATCGTCATGAAATCGCCGCTTATATTGTCGGCTGGTTTTGTTTTTCACGCTGTTTTTTTCTGCAATTAGATTACGTTGAACAATGCTTGATGAAATAATTATTTAATCGCCATCAACTAATTATCCCCGTAATTACCGCTGTTGTCGTCTGCTTTAACATAATGATTTCAATTTTTAACCAGGTAACCTGGTTTTCCCAGTTCAAAGGGACCCGGCATATTCCATGGCCAGCAAACACGTGTTTGGAATTACACTGAGGTGGTGTATTTTAACTCACGCGCTGTGACGTTAGTTGATGGAATAAATCATTTACAATTGATATTGGCCTCTGCCTACAATATTGCGGCCGATGGCAAACGTCGTATTAAGAGATAAAGTAGTCGAACGATATGCACATTTTAGATAATGCATATTAATATTTTATATTATGCATATTTCATGTGCAAAACGCGTACAATTTTTCGGATTACCGTTTTCGGTTACTGTTTTTTTTTCGTTGATTATGATTTATTTTCGAAGTTCATAATAGCAAAAATAGAATGACGAATACACATGCAGTGATACGGAAGGTGTGGTTGATAATATTTCGAGTTGTATTCACCAAAAATTGCAATTGGAAAAACTATAAAAAAATAGTGTAATTAGTAAGGGCTCTGGGTGGGTTGGGGCCTCTGCCCTTAATTCTTATGTGTATGTAACTGGAGCTGAGATCTGGTTTGTTAAGTCACACCCACAACATTGAATGTATTCTTTATTGTAAAGCCATGATAATATTTTATAAGAAAATGACACACTGATATTATGCTTGTTTTTAAGTTAATATTTATATTATAACTTAAAACCAATAGATATACATTTAATAAAACATAAGTAAAATGAGATTCATTGTTTTTTCTTTTTTTTTGCTTTCAGTACCGTTTTGCGGAAAAGTCCGCATATGTTTTGGCTATTATTTTTTTAAGGAAAAAAATTATGGCTATTATTTTCTGAAGGCCAGAGTGAGCACTGAATGGTATTTGTGCAGGATTTCCCAGCTGTAACAGCAGGAGGATGGAGATTGTGTCCTGCAACTACTGAAGGTGGAGTGTGACACTGGGTAATGCCCTTTTCATCAATATTGAAGATTAGATGTGGCTTGTCTTTTAAGTCATACTTATCCATAATCTTATCTAGTTCAGCAAAGAAGTTGTGAACAACAGTGGCAGAAGCAGATTGAGCCCTACACTGCTCAAGTCCTCTTGGTTTAATGACTCGTAGCTCTGGCCACCTATTAAGAAAAGAGTAATTCCATGTAATGGAAAATGGATTTGATACAGTTGGTCTGTTTAGCTGTACTGCAAAATCAGATGCAATGTCAACGACTTCCTGACATGTGTATCCATAGCCCAGAGTGGCAACGGACTTGAGATGATCAACCAGCCTGGATTCTTCTTCACAGGACAAAATAGGAACACGTCCTGCAGCTACAGTGTCAATGTGGACTTTTCCCAGGACACAAGCCTTTAAGGTCTGCATTGGTACATTGAACTGTATGGATGCTTTTCGGACAGAAACATTGTCATCAATGACACGTTTATAGGCATTCGTTAGTGTGGTAGGCGAATACAGCCTATATTTCTGCCTTATAGGCTGTGGATGAGCCTGAAAAAAAGTGAGGTTATTTTAGCCATCAAATAGTAAATCCACCTCCTAATTAAACATTTTGAAGTTTTGGGTCAAACAATATATTTTGGACCAATTTATAGTAGTTAAAATCACAGTGTTGTGCACAAAGCAACGACTATGTAAAATGTCCAATATGAAAATATTAAAAAATCCTTAATATTTAGTATTTTTTTAAACCTAAAATTTAGTTGTACTTGGTTTTTTTCAAAAGGCGTTGTCACGTGATCACAAAAACCGAGCCTTCTGCTCGCAGACGGATATTTAGTTCACAGCTGTCATTCCTGTTTATTGATGAATAACACATCTTTAAGACAGACTGTCAGTGGTAATAGTGAAAAGGGCTTTTTTGCTCTCATAATGCAAAAACCAATCGTAACTTACCTGCTTAAAGCGCATTCCGACAAAAAATCGGTCCAATGCACGGAGAATGACAGTTAGTAAACAAATCGTCAGGAACCCGACAAAACCCGGATGTTTACGTGATACACAAAAATACGCAACGTCACGAAATTGTAAGTCTAACGAATTTGGATAACCCGACGATATATTTCATTAATCAATCGGAGTAGTCCGGAGATAGCCGGTGTATCACGATTGCGATAAGATAGCGACGCGTCAGTAGCAACGGCTACGATTATCGAGCAAAGCAGGGACCTATAGGTCCCTGAGCAAAGTTATGCGAAAATGTTACGGCGCTATGAAAGGCGGCTGTAACTTGGTCAATAATGATCCGATTTTTATAAAATAAAGTTTCATAGAAACATGGGTAATTTTTTTTTTTTTTTAATAAAATCTCAATTTTATTTACCTGCAATAAGAATTTATAATGCCGCGATCGTTGAAGAAATAGCGCTAAGAACTTCCAAATCGCGGCGAGAATGCTGTTGAATAGTTTATTTGAAAGGCTTTTGCTGATAAAATATTATTGTATAATTTGGTATTTCAAACAGTTAAAACCTTATAAAATATTATTATTTCAAAACGGATAGATATATGTGGACACATAGATCTAGGTCTCTGATTATAACTAATACTAATAAAAGATATTAATTGAGAATTTAAACCCATACATTGTACTTTCATCTTGTTTTTTATTCATACCAAGATAAACATATTACCCAGAATAAAAAATCTTGTTTCTTCGATTTGAGGTGAATAATGACGAATTTTTTCACAATGAACCAAAGCACCTTTGACGAAATGTGTGTATAATAGGGTAAAAGAGCTTAAAATTGTACCATCTTTGTACAAGGCCAAAATCCTTTAAAATGAACATTTTCCTCCAGTTTAGTTTATTCATACCTAGATTAACATATCACCAAGCATAAAAATCTGACTTAATCTATAAGGGATGAAAAAAGAAAAAGTTTATCAAAAAGAACAAAAACACGTTTGACAGCAATCTTATACAACAGAAGAAAAGGGCTTAAAATTGTACCAACATTGTATAAGGCCAAATACTTTAAATTGATTATTTTCTTCTGGTTTGTTTAAATCTAAACTTAGATTAACATCTTGCCTAGCATAAAAATCTTACTTCAACGATATGGGATGAGAACTAGAAAAGTTTGTCAAAAAGAAACAAACCACTTTGGCGACATGTGTGAAAAATGATTGAATGGAATAACAGTATAAAATAGTACAAATTGTACAAAGGCAAAATCTTTTAAAATACCTCATTTTCGTCTACTTTTTATAAATCATACATAGATTAACATCTCACCTAGCATAAAACTCTTACGTTATCAATATGTGATGCTTAATGAAGATGTTTAAAAAAAATGCTTCGGGCCTTTCAATTTTAAAAAAATTATCGAAAATGAAGTATCCAGTGTTCCCTTTCAAATTCCGATAAATTAATAATTAATTAGAATAGCAACTACCAAAACCTAAAGAATTATCAACACGGAAAATAAATACTTATTTTTATTCACACAAAAAATATTCAATATGTCTTTTTTCGGCGACCGACTTTGCTCACTACGCGAAGTTCGTAACGTTGCGCTTTCAGACATTCATTGCTCTGCAAACTGACAACTGAGCGCTAAAAACACTAATTAACACATTAAGATTGTTAATAACAATATCAATATAACATAAACTACCAGATCATGCTCAGAATACCCTACGACAACAAATATTAACGACTAATTACGAAGAATAATTGATTGCTTTATAACAAAATGGCCGACAGTAGTTGAAACAGAGAAGAATCTACAGGTACACCGGCATCTCCAAAATCAATGTCACGTGACCAGCGTCCGCCGTTAGATATTATCGCATATCGCTATCGCGAAGAGGAGAGTTTCCAATCTGTGTTATCTATAGGTCTTTGAAATCAATAACAAATTCAATAATAGTTGAATGTTGTGCTCCTGTAATATAGCGAATTTAATTCAAATTATAGTATTGAAATTTCAATTCAAACAAGAAGTAATGTCAATCAAATAGATAAATTGACCGTGCACACAGTCAAGTTACTATTACCGGATCAGTAGCATAATTAAGTTGTTCTGGTGAAAAGCAATAAATGTTTTGAGACTTCTTTTACACCAGTTTGATTAAATATTACCTTTGCTTACTGATTCAGCACATAGTCTTATTTTTAAACGCAGGCAACATGTATTTGTGATACCTTTTTTTCGCCAAAGAATTCATGCATTAACGGATCAGTTGTAGCCATAACGGATCACATGACTAAAACCACTCAGTGGGACATCTAACACGCTATTTGAACTGTCAAAACATGAAATGTGTTGTTTACAATGACAAAGTTATAAATTATATTCATTTTTATGCCCCTGAAGGAGGGCATATAGTGATCGGACCGTCTGTCTGTCTTTTTGTCACACTTTGCATTTAGGTTTCGCATTAAGGTTTCGTAAAATGCTCATAACTTCTATGTTGCTTCAGATAGCAACTTGATGTTTCGCATGCATGTGTTTCTCATGGAGCTGCACATTTTGAGTGATGAAAGGTCAAGGTCATCCTTCAAGGTCAAAGGTCAAATATATGGCTTCAAAGCGGCGCAGAAGGGGGCATTGTGTTTCTGACAAACACATCTCTTGTTTTGTTATTAATTGTTTTCTATATGTGAACTTGTACATGCTGTGTGCAAAATATCATCTAAAAATGTAAACTATTTATCGCAATACACAATCTTGTGCATCAAAGTAATCTGCTGTGGGTAATGATCCGGTAATGGTAACTTGACTGTATCCTCCCAGGGTTTTTTGTACTAAGAAAGTGACGCCGATATTCGGCGTCTTCACCTACCAGAATTTTTCCCCTAAAAATACCATTTCCACTCCAAAAATATAATTTTTCACCAAAATATAATATTTTACCCTCAAAGAAATGGTCTTTTTCTTTTGGGAAGTCGACACTTATCCAATTTGTACCATGTACAACGATCTCTCTCTCTCCCGACGAACACTCAAATCTGGGAATCCCAGTGATTCTATATAAAGCTCTTAAATTATGTCATGGAAACCGGGCAACTAATCATATTAATCTTGTGACTATTTTACTGGATTCCGGTCTTGCGCGAGAAGGGTGTTTCGTCAATTAATTACCGGAAACCAGTCGAATTTTCATCCGGGTTATGTGAAAGCCAAGATATAAACGTTAAAACATAAAAAAGTCTCACAATTGGCGTTCATACACGAACAAAATAAAACGTTCAGACTCGGAAAATATTAATTGCATTGACGCATTTTTTAAGAATGAATCATCAAAAACCGTTGAAACCCAGCAGGATTCGGAGGTACATGTAATCAACATCGATTAATACTGTCGAATTATTGTGAAAGTAGACAATCAGCAGCTGCCGCACCTTTCCCTTCCAATACTGTAGCAGATCTAGATCGTCAACCCATTCATCATGAAATTGAAATCATAATATTGACATCTTTTTCCGGCCCCAGTTGAAAACATTTCCCATTATTAGATCTACACCTGCAACTTTATTGAGGACTTTGACTTTAATATCATACTTGTTCATGTGTTTAAGAACAAAAAGGTCAGAGACATGCCTCTTTTTCTTAAAAAAACCCTGAAGTCTGTAGGTGAGTTATAGACATTGAAATGAACAGTTTTTAATTTTTTTCCAAATATGTCTCTTTCGTGCTCGATTTTCCCCTTTTATCGAGCGTCCAGCGTCTTCCCCTTTTTCTAAAAAAAACCCCTGCCTCCGGTTATCGCGTATCGAGGGGTTAAGGAAACAAGTTACAGAATTTCAGAATAATTGCAAACAATGCAACAGTAAAAAATTCACCTATACTTTTTTTATTGAATTCCAGTTAAATTATATATATATGTCAAATTTCTTTATCTACAGTGTGTTTAACAACACAAGGCCAATATATTTGTGCACACCTTCCATAACATGCACTACGCACGTGGTTACCTCGTATCTAGATGTCACACCAGATAGGGAGAGTACTTGATTACAATAGGCATTAGGTCAATTTAAAATCAAAATTTTGTTCACTGAACATATTTTATCTAAAATGAAACAGTGATTACCGTAATAACTGTAGGTTTTCGGACTCTATATTTATTTTTTTGTATCCGAAAATTCAGATAAAAAAAATATTCAAAACGTACCAGTATCAGATAATTTAGAGACATTAATGTTATGTTTGTTTGTCAATTATTATATTGAAATAAAACAAATTTAATAATAATAAATTTGCAATAATTTTATTGTGTTGTAGTCTCCTTTCTCTGCTGTAAATAAAATACAACTTCACTTATTTGCAATCTCTTCCCTGAAATGGTATATAAAAACGTTATAACAAAACAACCATACTGCTTCCTTAATATGATATCATTCCAATTTATGCTGTTGGGTGAAACCATTGTTTATTACCGGTAAACATGGTAATCTTCTATGCAATAACGCAATTGTGTTTGTAATTCTTTTCAAGCGCAGTAATGTTAATGAAACTAAATACTCTGAGGGCATGCGTGTGACATCATCACAAGAGCTGTGTTCTTAATGTAAACAAAATGATCAATACCAGGAAATGCTGGATATGAGGGAACTGAATGATACATAACACACTGGGTCAAAACTGAGAAAAACCTTATCACTCTGAAAGCCACATTTGTAAAATTTCCAATTGAAGGTTCTTTGGAAATTATGACATATTCCTTATACATTTTCAGTTTATCTTTTTTTATACAAAATTCTGCAATATCAATGTTGTTTTTTGGTTAAAAATATGTGAATTTTATGTTTTTGTTTTGGGAAAAATGAATATAGGTAAAATTTTTGCAAAATTTGATACATATTCTGTGTAAATCACATTAAATCTAAACATTTTCACTTTGAAACAGGATGTTGGTGTTTCTTAGTCTAAAATAATATTTATTTAATGATTTATATCAAAATTACAAAAAAAATGTTTGTTTTCCAAAAAAAATATGAGCAAAGAGATTGATAGGAAAGATAATGCAAATCAGGGTTGCTAAGGTGCTTTCCTAGAATCAGCCTGTTACTAAAAGGGCTTGACACTAACCTTTTTAGCATAGGTGCAACGCACCTATGCTTAAGGTATATACTACATTTCGAAAATGCACATGATACGGTTGACCATTATGAAGCCTTACCTGATCAAAAAATCAGACGAAATTTCTATTTAATATAGTATGTGGTAATTCTACAATTTTTATTTGGAAACATTTTTCTAACGTTTTCTTCCAAGAATATTGCTGACACCGTTTTTAGTGAATTTTTCTAAGACCGTTTTATGTCAAAAATCTTCTTATAACCTAAAACAAATTTCGTTCGTAAAACAATTCTATCTGCACTATAAATCTCAATCTCCTACGCAGTGGTCTCCCTTATACTAGAAGTTACTGACCGGGCGAAGCAAGGGAAGTAACTGCTGTGAGGAGTTTCTATAAAAATCTGCATTCAGAAATCTGTATTCAGAACTAAATCTGTTGTGCACGTCTGCATCTAACGCTTACCACAATTTTTACGACAAATTCTTGACGCAGACGAATAGGGTAGCGTCTATTTACTTAAGCAGCAACTTCCCTGTATCTTGCACCTATGCTTTTAACGCCATTGGCGCTCTCGTTTTACCTACTGACCCAAAGGACCATCAGCTTTCAGAAATTACTGGTCCTCCAAGATTTCAAGTGGTCCGACAATTTCTATGTTATTTTACCTAAATTTCAACTTACTTTCCGGACTATCCACACTGTATTGTGCATTTATAAAAATAGAAAACTATACTATCTTCTAAACTTTTTCTTATCCTTTTCATATTTTCGCTGTACTTGAAGCTTCACTTCATTATTTTTAGGATTTTTAGGCGGAGAATCAACCAGCCCCGTAATGAAATTCCACATCACGAAAACTTGTTATCTTGAAAATATGCACATTTACTCTCATGCTATATCAAAACATTATTCGGCTCCCCCAGTGTAAATTCGAACAGTAAACAAAGTATATTCTGATGATACTAAGATCGATAAAATGCTGATTATTGCTGCTTTTTCAAAATAATGAATACCATTTTGTTCATTTCTCGATCTGAACGCTTCAAAATTTATGTTAATTTGTGTATTGATCACAGCGAAGTCCGGAGACATTTGCGGGAGACATTTGCGGAACGCAAATCAATTTTTTGATCTGACAACAGGTTTTTGTCATCTGGACATCTAGAAAAATAGGAATTTCCAATATGTTGCTATATTTATCCTGGTCTGGAGTCGGCCCATAAAATAATGATGTAATTATCTGTTTATTATGAGCATATAAAGTTGTTTATTGATGAAAACAGCTTTCCATCAGTATTTCACAGTAAGCTGGCCAGGATTTTTAACTGGTCTGACTGATCAACCAAATTTCTAGTTTCACTGGTCCTCCCTATTTTTTACTGACCCCGGGTCAACGGACCACAGTTAGTGTCGAGTCCTGACTAAGGAAATACCTGAGATGTAAATTGTTTTGCCTTCATGTTGTTAGCGAGGCTGTTTTCGGAGAAAACCCGAGCTATTGTCATAGCCAGCTCATCGCAGTGTGTCGTGTCGTCTGCGTCGTTCTAAAACCTTTACGTTATGTCAAGGTTTTGAACATTGGCTCTTAAATCAAAGTGCTTCAACCTACGACTTTGAAACTTCATATGTAGATGCACCTTGATGAGTTCTACACGCCACACCCATTTTTGGGTCACTAGGTCAAAGGTCAAGGTCACTGTGACCTCTAAAAGAAGACATTCTGACAAGCTTTCGCAGCTGAGCGTGGCACCCGTTATGAGGTGCTCTTGTTATGATTTATTTTACTTGGGTTGAAAATCTTTTCATTATGCAGAAAAAAGTCAATTCAATTTAACTCTTTAAGTGGCTGCCAAGTATACAGTAAAAGGGCCTACATGTAGTGCATCTTCCTAGCCAGCTCTATAAATATGATCTCGGAAGATATCACATTGTAAACACTTTTATTCTTAGGGTTATGTATGAAATTGTAGTCAAAGTGATGCGATTTTTCTCAGTCTTAAGGACAATGGTCCCATTCCCAATATGATGAAGAAAAAACCCAATGACACCACACTAGTTCTCTCTTTTAGGCCAACTATGGCACCTGTGCTGTGTACTTCTGAGAACTGACAGAATTGATATAATGAAGTATTGTCTATGCCATGGTTCAGGTTAGCTTTGCTGCCTTATGGCCGGTGTGAATCGCATGAGCATGATGGAGCAGGTACACCTTGCAGGGGAAGATGAGGAAGATTTGTATGGAGGATTCAACGACTACAACGCCACCCTCGACACAGAGGTCAGTCTACTGTCTTTTTAACCCTTATCAACTAAAAAATCAATTTTGGTCTGTTTATAGTCCCTTTGAAAATCAAATAAAATGAAAGACCTCTGTTAAAGATTCAAGTTTTAAGGCTTCCTTTGCATTTTGGCTAATTTATGGGCCTTGTTTTCTCTAAAGCGCAGTAGCCTTCAATGAGGAATTGTGTTTCACAAAGGCAGCTCTTGTTGTAACCTGTTGCATCTTTAGTTTTATATGATAAGAGATAGGCTGTGTGTTTTACTGACTATTTATAAATATATTTTAGCCTTGTAACAGGAAACAGGGCTAAATGCATTGAAGTCTCTTCTTAGCAAAAATCCTTTTTAGGCGGAAAATGTTGTCCCTGATAAGCCTGTGCAGACAGCACAGGTCAATCTGGGATGAAACTTTACATACTAATATATATTAAACTCTGTTTTCTTAGGGCGAGGCTCATATAAAGTATAATTCTCAACTGCCTTAATGTTGCAGGACCTGGCCAATGATCCTAGTTTCCAGAAAGCTGTGTTGAGAACCAGCCATGGCCGGAGACCACCACCTGTAAAGTGTTACTTTGTCTTATAAATATGCAGTGAATTTTTCCTTGTTTTAAACAAACCTTTTAGTCTCCATAATATAAACTGGTTTAAATAAAGATAATCATTTTAGGTCAGAGTGAGTTATTCTGTAAGCGTTTGGTAAGTGTACATTTAGCTTTTCAGGATTATCCTTGATTGTGAAATTTTAATTTAAACTTACATTTTTCGCAAAGATTTTTCCTCCACAAGCCCATATGTATCAGCAATTGTTTTCCCACCTTAAAAAGTTCCGATAAATAGCACTTTCCCAATGGGGAAAAACAAAACAAAGTAACTGATTGCTGCCTGAAGAATTCCAAAAAGAAAGGAAATTTGCTTCAGTTTCATTCCATAAGTGAATTGTCTGCAAGTGAACAAATAAAATCAGCACTGAAACTTTACATTTCAGCAAAAAAGCATGTAAAAGCATATTTAGATGGGTTTGTGCAATTATGTACCTGTCAATTAAAAAGACTCGCTATTCCAATTCAGTAGATTTCACAAAAGGAATTTTCCAAAGTTCAGGGTTTTCTTGTTTCCCAATTGATGCGGTATGGTACTTTTTCCAATTTGGACTAAAAAAATAGCTGTCCACTGATCACAGCTCCATAATTCTACTGGTTTTCTCCCTTCAGACCAGTTTCAAGGGCCCAGGGGGTGGTGCTCCGATGGTGGGTGGAGGGCGTATGATGACAGCCATGCGTGGTGGGCGGGCCGGCCCCTCCTCCATGGGGCGACCAATCACGGGGGCTGCTGCGGGCCAAGACTCCCAGGCTCGCCCAATGACAGCTGTCAGGGCGGCGGGATACACTGCTGCTGGAAAGCGAGGTGAGATTAAGTGATTATTTCAATGAAAGACAATGTTATTTATAGAAGGTGCATTCTGGGAAAACTAGGCTTATAATGCATATGCATAAAATGGATCCTTGTAAATTAGTGTCTACATTCTGCACAGGCTAATTGTTGACTACACTTTCTGCTTTTATGTTATTTGTTTTGTTAAAGGAAGTCTCTTAGCAAGAATCCAGAATTAAGGCGGAGACTGTCATCCCTGTAAAGCCTGTGAGAACTTCACAGGTTAATCTGGGACGACAATTAAAGCACATGCATTAAGCCCAGTTTTCCCAGAACAAGGCTATTTATACAACTAAGAGATACAGAAATTTGTGTTGAGTTTGTTTTTAAAGGATATGACAGGTATCGATATTGTGTTTTGTTTTCAGGTCCAGCTGGGTTTGATCCCCTGAGTCAGGCAGGGCCTGCCCCACCCCTGGAGCCCAAACCAGAGGACAGGTAGGCACTTGGAGAGTGGAGTGAAATATGAGCCTTGATCTGGAAAAATGGTTCTTAACGCATGTGCATTTAGTGTCATCCCAGATTAGCCTGTGCAATCTGCACAGGCTAATCAAGGACGACACTTTTTGCCTAAAGTGGATTTTCGTTAAGAAAAGACTTCCTTTACATGAAAAAATACAATAAAAGTGGAAAGTGTCTACCTTGATTAGCCTGTGCAGACTTTACACACATGCATTTAGCCCTGTTTTTCCAGTGCCAGGCTTATATGTGTTAACATTAATTGGGCTTCAGTTTTTCATCAAGGCCACTCCTTTTGTTGTTGTCTGGTTATCATTTTTATCTGATACAGCTGTGTATACATTTTTTGTGTACATTTTTTCTGGAATTACAAAGTGACTTTAATACGGACAGCATGGCTCCTGACTAGACTGGGTTAGCTTGTCTGGAACTATGCTAGCACAAAAATGCATAAGAAACATTTAAGCGTGTCGCTTCTACTGTAGTACTTTGTGCAGTATTGCATTTTGACTGCTAATATAGGCTGTGAATCAAAGATTTCATGGTAAGTAAACACTCAGTGCTATGTATGATGGGTCTGTCTTGTCTTTTAGTCCCGAAGAGAAGATTCGACAGCTGGAAAAGAAAGTCAATGAGTTGATTGAAGAGAGCTGCTTTGCCAACAGTCGTGGAGAATTGAACTTGGTACGCTGATAGGTTGATATGTTTGGTGGATAACTTAACACTGCAAAGTAAATGTTTAATTTATGTGCTTATGTTAAGCTTGACTATTTACAAAACGTTTCAATGCATCTCACTCTCCCAGTTGCCTTCATCGTTGGCGGTGACATGAACTGGTGACCATACTTAGCCCTGTTCTTGGAAAACTGGGCTCAATGCATGTATGTTAACTGTCGTCCCTGATAAGCCTGTGCAGTCAACTGAGACTAATCAGGGACGACACTTTCTTCATAGACTGGATTTGTGTTAAGATGACACTTTCTGTAAACTCTGGGGCGACACACATGCATTAAGCCCAGTTCTTCCAGAATGTATCTCTTTTTTGGTTGACATATCTGTGGTCATCTTCAGATATTCAATTGAAACTTCATAGTCTTTAGGTATGTTGTCTTTCTAAGGCCTCTTGCTTTCACTTGCAATAAAGGATATTCAATCCACGACTTATCCCCTTATTCAGAAGGGGTAATCACATGACAATTAAGTTGGAAATGTCCATGCCAAGACAGGTATTTTTCGCTTTTTTATACCCTTTAGTAATTTGTTTGAAGCTGTTCTTTTTCCAGCCATATTGGCAAGAAAGTGATTATCATTTATTTCGTATTAATATTAGCTCTATATCTCGACTATACTTGCTCCGAAATTTCTCAGTGGGATCACAAAATTAAGCTCCTGCTAAGAAAATTCATAGGTAGTAAAATCGAGATATAAAGCGAATATTAATACAAATTAAAGGCAAATCACTTTCTTACGTTTATGGCTGGAAAGTGACCAGCATTTAAAAATTAAACACAAGTAATAAAGGGTATGAAATGGTGATAAATACCTGTGTCTGCACGGATGTCACCATCGTGAATGTCACGTGATTACCTCCTCTGTTATATTGGTATTTTGGAGTCTTTTTGTCTGTCCATGTCTACATAAGATGTATTCATTTGTATTAATTTTGTTTCACGCACCACGGAAAGTGTCGTCCCGAATAGCCTGTTCTGATTTTACATGCTAATCTGGGATGACACTTGACTCACATGTTTTAAGCCCTGTTTTCACAGAGCGAGGGTCATATTGTGTTTCTCCTTGTAAGGGTTGACATTTGTTTGCTGGTTGTCTATTACTCCAAAGTTTTCACCAGTTGTCTCCCTTACTCCTAAGTGTTCTTGGTTGTCTCTGTTACTCCCAAGCCAGTTGTCTCCTTTACCATCAAGGTTTCACCAGTTGTCTCTCTTACTCATAAGTTTTCACAGATTTTCTGCCGTACTCCCAAGTTTTAAACAGTTGTCTTCCATACTCCCAAGTTTTCACTGGTTGTCTCCCTTATTAAGTTTTTACTTTATGTCTTTCTTACTCCTATGTTTTCCCCAGTTTTCTCCATTACTTTCAAGTTTTCACCAGTTGTCTTGCTTACTCCAAAATTTTCACCAGGTGTCTAGCTTTCTGCAAAGTTAGGCAAGTTTTCTAATTTATTGCCAAGTTTTCATCAGTTTTCTCCCTTACTCCCAAGACCCTTACTTTCAACTTAACATTGGTTGTCTCCCTTTCAGGCCCTGGAGAAGGCCAAAGAGGCTGGGCGCAAAGAGAGGGTGCTGGTGCGACAGCGAGAGCAGATGTCCATGGGTGACCAGATCAATCTGGACCTTACGTACTCCGTAAGTGCTCACAGCTGCAGTGGTCAGATCCACTAAACGCTTTACCCTCTACAACTCAGATACGCATTTTGACATGTCTGTAGGCCCTGGGCATTGCAAAATTTATAGCAGCAGTTCAGAAAAATGTTCATAATTTAGCATTCCATTGGGTAGAAAATGTTTATGCTAATATTTTATGTAGATTATTACTTACATTGCAACATAAATGTTGAATAAAGACTTGCATGGGTGTTATGTCCTGCAGGTGTTGTTTAACCTTGCTGCTGTGTCTTGCAGGTGTTGTTTAACCTTGATGTTGTGTCCTTCAGGTATTGTTTAACCTTGCTGTTCTGCCCTTCAGGTGTTGTTTAACCTTGCTGTTGTATCTTTCAGGTGTTGTTTAACCTAGCCAATCAGTATGCTGCCAATGAGATGTATAACGAGGCTCTCAACACGTACCAGGTCATCGTGAAGAACAAAATGTTCAGCAATGCAGGTATGGTGGATTCACGCCAGATCCCAGATTTAAAATTAGCCTTGCTATGGAAAAACGAGGCTTAATACATTTGCATAAATTGTTGTCCCTGATTAGCTTGAGCGGACTGCAAATGCTTATCTGGGACGCCACTTTACGCAAGTGTATTTTTACACTTTTTGCTTGTATAGTGTTCCTCCCAAGGAAGGCTCTTCTTTGAGAAAATCAAGTTTAAGTGGAAAGTGACTTCTGTGCCATCCCTCTGTGGACTGCACAGGCCCCTCTGGGACGACATGTTTTGCACATGCAGTAAACCTTATTGTCCTCTACCGGTTTCACTGGAGGGGACTTATGGTTTGCGCTCTGTCTGTCTGTCTGTCAATCTGTCAGTCAGTCACACTTTTCTGGATCCTGCGATAACTTTTAAAGTTCTTAATATTTTTTCATGAAACTTGATATATAGATAGATGGCAATATGGACATTATGCACGTCATTTCATTTTGTTCCTACTTCAAAAATTCTGGTTGCTATGGCAACAACAAAAACCAAAAACTGAATGTTGGAATTTCTGCCAATGGTGGAGCCGGTAGGGGACATATATTGCTTGTTGTCCCCTACCGGTTTCACCGGAGGGGACTTATGGTTTGCGCTCTGTCTGTCAGTCTGTCAGTCAGTCACACTTTTCTGGATCCTGCGATAACTTTAAAAGTTCTTAATATTTTTTCATGAAACTTGAAATATGGATAGATGGCAATATGGGCATTATGCACGTCATTTCATTTTGTTCCTACTTCAAAAATTCTGGTTGCTATGGCAACAAAAAAAACACAAACTGAATGGCGGAATTTCTGACAATGGTGGAGCCAGTAATCAATAGTCTTGTTTTCTCAGAGCTAGGCTCAAAGGCAATTATCAGACAAATTATATGGAGAAAAGAAGGATAGTGTTGAATACGGGTGAAATGACTTATCAAAGGGTATAACATTTCCTATTTTAGTGCAACAATATAGACCTTATGATGTGCCAAGCATAAAAATAAAATAAAATATATGAGCCTTGCTCTGTGAAAACAGCCTAGATTAACCTGAACAGTTTGCACAGACTTATCAGGGACGCCACTTTCTTGACTAGATTTTTGTTAAGAAGAGACTTCCTTTATACAAAAAATACCTTAAACACGGAAAGTGTTATCCCTGATTAGCCTGTGCAGACTGTACCGGCTTATTTGTAATGGCACTTTACGCACATGGATTGAACCCCATTCTCCCAGAGTGCAGCTGATATACAGAAGGTGCATCTAATCCTCTGCTTTATCAACACTATAAGCATCCTCTTTCTTAATTACAGGTCGCTTGAAGGTGAACATGGGAAACATCTACTTTAAGCAGAGAAACTACCCCAAGGCCATCAAAATGTACCGAATGTCCCTGGATCAAGTCCCAAACTCACATAAAGAAATGAGGTTAGAATGGTAGACTGGCATATCAGAATGTTAAAGCTAGATGTGACATTGCATTTTTGAAGTTTCATGAACATAAGCAGAAATATAAATGGGCCGTGCTGTGTGAAAAGGGGGTTGAATACATGTGCATAAAGTGCCGTCCCAGATTAGCCTGTGCAGTCCGCACGGGCTAATCAGGGACGACATTTACCGCCAAAACTGGATTTTTCCTAGGAAGAGACTTTCTATAAACGAAAAATACCATACAAGCGGAAAGTGTCATCCCTGATTAGCCTGTGCGGACTGCACATGCTTAATTGGGACGGGACTTTACGCACATGCATTTAACCCCCTTTTTACAGAGCACGGCACAAATTGAGTAAAATGAGCCTTCCTCAGAGAAAGCAGGTTTAACCATTTTCCACTTCGATACGCTTTTTGAAGAATTTGTAGTCCCTTAGAAAGTTACATTTAATTAAATACCTTTCTTACTAAATTCAAGTTTTGAAGGCTTCAATTCCAATCCTTAGTTACTGATGAGCAGCAAACTGCATTAAACCTGAACAAACTGCGAGTTACCCATAGGCTCTTCTGGTTTTATGCTGTTTGCACATAGCCATGTTTACTTTGCTTCTTAGTGGGAAAGGGTTAATGCATGTGCAAAAAGTGTCTGAACAGGCTAATCAGGAACGACACTTTCTGCTTTAATGGTATTTTTCGTTTGAAGGAAGTTTCTTATTAGCTAAAATCCAGTTTTTGAGTAATATGTGGTCAAAGCGGACTGCACAGGCTAATCTGGGACGATAAAGCGCACATGCATTAAGCCCTGTTGTCCCAGAGCGAGACTTGTATCTTTGTTTCACTTTAAGTTATGTTATTCTATTTTGCTCTGTATTATTTACTACACATCTGAATTTCAATCTGTCGGTTATTAACACAATATTCTATACTTATCCACCATTTATATTTCAGTACTAAACCCTTTTTGTTGCTACTCACTTGGTGGTTAACTTGGGCATAACTCGGATCATATACCAACTTAAAACCAGTCTTACTTATTGAGCCTTTTCAGGGAAAACTAGGCTTACTGCATGCGTGTAAAGTGTCATGCCAGATTAGCCTGTGCAGTCCTCACATGCTAACCAGGGACAACATTTTCCACCTACACTGGATTTTTGTTAAAAGCACACTTCCTTAAAATGAAAAATGCCATAAGAGTGGAAAGTGTTGTCCCTCATTAGCCTGTACTGATTGCACAAGCCAATCTGGGACGACACCTTACACCCAGACATTGAGTACAGTTTTTTCAGAACTAGGCTCAATTAGTAAGACTGGTTTGTAAGTTGATATTTGATCATTGTTATCAGTGAGGCTGAATTTTTGTGCCATCTCTTTTAGAACAAAAATCATGCAGAACATTGGTATCGTGTTCGTGAAGATGGGTCAGTACACAGACGCTATCACGTCATTCGAACACATCATGTCCGAGGCCCCCTCCTTCAAGACTGGATTCAATCTGATCCTGTGCTACTATGCGCTGGGAGACCGTGAGAAGATGAAGCGTGCCTTCCAGAAACTGCTCACAGTCGACCTGAAAATAGAGGACGAGGACAAGTATCTGCCACATGGGGTAAGGGTCTTCAGTTTGGTTGAGAGTCGTTAAATATGAGCCTCACTCAGGGAAACAAGGGCTTAATGCATTATTTGCCCGTCCAGACACTTTCTGCTTTCATGGAAGTTTTTGTTTAAAGGAAGTCTCTTTTTAACTTAAATCAAGTTAAGGCCGAAAGTGACGTCCCTGATAAGCCCGAGCAAACTTCACTGGACAATTTAGAATGACATCTTACATACATGAATTAAGCCTTATTTTCCCAGAGCATGGCTTATATTTATAGTGTCAAAATGTTTTTGTTCCACTTAAAAATGAAGAAAACTAAATAAAATAAATTATATCAAAGTAACCTTGAGTATTTAGCTATCGGAAATCAACCTAGATTAAGCACAACATACACAGTCTTTGTCAATACAATTTTGCTTGTACACCTTTTTGTTGTCTCTTTCTACAGGATACCAAGGTAAGCAAGTGTAGCCTGAACATATATGTAGAAAGCTGCATAGTTCTCTTGATTATTAGTACTGTTCTCATTATTTACTAATCAAAATTAATTTATTGCATGAATGTTTTTGTTTGCAATATTTCTGTATATACCTGTTTGCTGTCTGTTTTGTTTACAGTTAAATTGTTGAAAACAATGTATGATCAATATTATTGCGATCTTGCTTCTTCATACACTGAACATATGACTCCAAAGTGTCTACAATTTTATTTAGGCTTTTTGTAACATTGTAACGAATTTGACTAATTCATGTTTTATTTTATGACGTCCAGTATATGGTTTCTGTCTGAGCGTACTTACACATTTACCTTTCATCTTTCTTTTATGGATTCATTTAACAATTAATATTTTTTCTTTATCATGTGTGTGAGCTGCGTAAGTAAAATCTAACATCTTGGCAACAGTCTGTATTTTAAAAGCATGTTTAATGTGATTTCTAATATATTTCCTCAAGTGTAACAGTTGAATGAATATATTAGTGTAGAATTTCATACCAAGTACGGTAGTTCTAATAATAACAATATTTTAAACTTATTACATGTAATAAGACTTGTTATGTGTTCTATACTATTTACTAGGAAGAGAATTGGCTGAAGGTAACTGACTTTAAAATAAAATGTTAGACGTTTCCAATTTGCATTTAATTGCTTTTCAAGTTGTATTGTATGTTTATTTTAATCCAATTGAATTGTTCTTACTTCAATTTGTGATTTTTAGCTCCACTGGCCAGAGGCCAGCTGGGCTTATGTCATGGTCCTGTGTCCGTCGTGCGTGAGTCCGTGCGTGCGTTAACTTTTTCTTTAAACATCTTCTTCTCCTAAACTACAAGTCCAGTTCTGATAAAACTTCTCACAAATGTTCCTGGGGTGAATCTCTTTCAAATTTGTTCAAATTATGCCCCTGGGGTCAAATTTGACCCTGCCCCGGGGGTCACAAAATTGAAAATTTGCTAATATAAGGCCTATTTTGTGAAAACTTTCAAAAAATTTCTCCTCCATAACCATTGGGCCTAGGGCTATAAAATTTGGTATGTAGAGACATCTAAGAGTCCTCTACCAAATTTGTTCAAATTATGCCCCTGGGGTCAAATTTGACCCTGCCCCGGGGGTCACACAAATGAACATATGCTTATATAAAGCCTATTTTGTGCGAACTTTAAAAATCTTTTGTCCATAACCGTAGGGCCTAGGGCTACCAAATTTGGTATGTAGTGACATCTAATAGTTCTCTACTTAGTTTGTTCAAATTATGCCCCTGGGGTCAAATTTGACCCTGCCCCGCGGGTCACAAAAATGAACATACGCTTAAATAAAGCCTTTTTTGTGCAAACTTTACAAATCTGCTTGTCCATAACCGTATGGCATAGGGCTACCAAATTTGGTATGTAGTGACATCTAATAGTTCTCTAACAAATTTGTTCAAATTATGCCCCTGGGGTCAAATTTGACCCTGCCCCGCGGGTCACAAAAATGAACATACGCTTAAATAAGGCCTATTTTGTGCAAACTTTAAAAATCTGCTTGTCCATAACCGTATGGCATAGGGCTACCAAATTCGGTATGTAGTGACATCTAATAGTCCTCTACCAAATTTGTTCAAATTATGCCCCTGGGGTCAAATTTGATCCTGCCCCGGGGGTCACACAAATGAACATATGCTTAAATAAGGCCTATTTTGTGCAAACTTTGAAAATCTGCTTGTCCATAACCGTAGGGCCTAGGGCTACCAAATTCGGTATGTAGTGACATCTAATAGTTCTCTACTTAGATTGTTCAAATTATGCCCCTGGGGTCAAATTTGACCCTGCCCCGGGGGTCACGCAAATGAACATACGCTTAAATAAGGCCTATTTTGTGCAAACTTTAAAAATCTGCTTGTCCATAACCGTATGGCATAGGGCTACCAAATTTGGTATGTAGAGACATCTAATAGTCCTCTAACAAATTTGTTCAAATTATGCCCCTGGGGTCAAAGTTGACCCTGCCCCTGGGGTCACAAAAATGAACATATGCTTATATAAAGCCTATTTTGTGCAAACTTTACAAATCTGCTTGTCCATAACCGTAGGGCCTAGGGCTACCAAATTTGGTATGTAGTGACATCGAATAGTTCTCTTCTTTGTTTGTTTAAATTATGCCCCTGGGTTAAATTTGACCCTGCCCCAGGGGTCACAAAAATGAACATATGTTAAATAAGGCCTATTTTGTGCAAACTTTAAAAATCTTCCTTGTCCATAACCGTATGGCATAGGGCTACCAAATTGGGTATGTAGAGACATCTAATAGTCCTCTAACAAATTTGTTCAAATTATGTCCCTGGGGTCAAATTTGACCCTGCCCCGGGGGTCACAAAAATGAACATATTATTATATAAAGCCTATTTTGTGCAAACTTTGAAAATCTTCCTGTCCATAACCGTAGGGCCTAGGGCTACCAAATTCGATATGTAGTGACATCTAATAGTTCTCTACTTAGTTTGTTCAAATTATGCCCCTGGGTCAAATTTGACCCTGCCCCGGGGGTCACAAAAATGAACATACACTTAAATAAGGCCTATCTTGTGCAAACTTTAAAAATCTGCTTGTCCATAACCGTATGGCATAGGGCTACCAAATGTGGTATGAAGTGACATCTAATAGTCCTCTACCAAATTTGTTCAAATTATGCCTCTGGGGTCAAATTTGACCCTGCTCCGCGGGTCACAAAAATGAACATATGCTTATATAAAGCCTATTTTGTGCGGTCTTTAAAAATCTGCTTTTCCATAACCGTAGGGCCTAGGGCTACCAAATTCGGTATGTAGTGACATCTAATAGTTCTCTACTTAGTTTGTTCAAATAATGCCCCTGGGGTCAAATTTGACCCTGCCCCGGGATCACAAAAATGAACATACGCTTAAAAAAGGCCTATTTTGTGCAAACTTTAAAAAATCTGCTTGTCCAAAACCGTATGGCATAGGGCTACCAAATTTGGTTTGTAGTGACATCTAATAGTCCTCTACCAAGTTTCTTCAAACTAAGCCCCTGGGATCAAATTTGACCGTTCCCCAGGGGTCACAAAAATGAACCTATGCTTATATTGGGCCTATTTTGTGCAAACTTTAAAAATCTCTTGTCCAAAACCATTGGGCCTATTTCTACCAAATTTGGTATGTATTAAAATCATAAAGTTTTTTACCAAGTTTTTTCAAATTATGCCCCTGGGGTCAAATTTGACCCTGTCCCGGGGGTCACAAAAATTAACATATGCTTAAATAAGGCCTATTTTGTGCAAACTTTAAAAATTCTTGTTCATAATTATAGAGCCTAGGGCTACCAAATTTGGTATGTAGTGACATCTAATAGTCCTCTACCAAATTTGTTCAAATTATTCCCCTGGGCTCAAATTTTACCCTGCCCCAGGGGTCACAAAACTGAACATATGCTTATATAAAGCCTATTTTGTGCAACTTTAAAAATCTTCCTGTCCATAACAATTGGGCCTAGGGCTACCAAATTTGGTATGTAGTGACATCTTATAGTTCTCTACCAAGTTTGTTCATATTATGCCCCTGGGGCCAAATTTATTTATAAAAATGCTCACCCTTCCAACTTTAAGCGCCCAGTGGGACGAGGGATGGAAAGAGAAAGTAACATGCCTGAGTACATTTCAACCCATGCGCATTACACGCTTTTTTGGCATAAAAAACAGTGGAGCGATACAGGGCCATCATGGCCCTCTTGTTATTCAGTATTTCGACAATACATTGGAACTGATATAACTGCAATAATTATTGTATTATGGTAAACAATGATTTGTTTTGATTCTGTCAATATTTTTAAAAATTATAAAAAAATAAACATATGGTATGAATTTAAAAAAAAGAAAAAATTCAAAGTTACAGGGCCTCAAATAAAGTACTTGTCTCTAAAAATGGTCTCCACTTTTCCGTCAAATATGTTTAGATTATCTTTGCACAAAAATTACAATAGAAAACTCCAAAGTTCTTTGCGAAAAAAAGTGTTGCCAGATGCAGTGGTTTGATTGTCCTCATTGGAATATATAAGAATATATATATATATATATATATATTTATATATATATATATATATATATATATATATATATATATATATATATATAATATATATATCATGTGAAAATGGGTCTTATGTCATATGGGGCCAGGATAACTGCAGAAAAGCATGCGCATCTAGGCAGTCTGGTAGCTATCCTATCAACTATGAAGACATGCAAGGTTGCATTGTCTCAAAAGCAGACTGGGTATCTCCTGACCAGACTGCGCCAATGCGCAGGCTAGTCTGGAGCTACCCTGGCCACAAATGGCATTAGACCCCTTTTTTGCATGAAGCGACTTAAATTATATATCAAGATGTATGTTATTGGTGTTATGTTGGCTGTTGCAGGAGGACAAGCAGTACAATCTGGTCCTGGAGATGATTAAAAATGACTCCCTCAGGCAGATAGAGAGGGAAAGGTGAGGTTACACTGGTGGCCGCTCCTTATATGTCACGCAATCTTAAAATAAACAGTCCTTACCATTTTTAGCAGTCCTTATAGACTTATTTTGGTTATACATGTACATTTGTATATAAATTTATAGATGATTTGGTGATGGGAAAGTATTTAGCCTTCTGTAAGTCACATTTCTTGATTTGAAGACCCTGCAGTTGTTGTTTTCTTTCTTTGTTTACCAAAATTTACCATACCACATATAATTTGTGATCATGTTAAATGCTTACCCGATTTGTTTCCCTATAATGGTATATAGAATTGGCGTTGTCTGTCAGTCCATCTGTCTGTCATAAAATTCATCATTTTCGGGGAATATCAATTCAACTAATTTGCTTGTTTTTTTCAAAATGGAGGGAATTTGTTTGATCATGAGAATAAACAGGCAAACTGAAACGGAAAAAAATCAGTGTCACTGACTTAGTGAATGTTTTTTCATATTCAAAGTATTGAATTAATTTCTCACAAGTTTTCAGACACTAAGTATAATTTAAAAAATTGTGACAAAAATATAGATATTCCTAATATTTTGATATTAGCTACGTAAACATGTATATATGCAACACTAACCTCATAATCTCTGTATGTTTGTTACAGGAAGTACGAGGCTGAGAATTGTATCAAGACTGCAGCCAAGATCATCTCGCCTGCCATTGAACCAAGCTTTGACACAGGATATGACTGGTATAGTACCTCTCTGAGGACAGGACTTCAGTTATTTCACATTTCTAATTGCATAATTTAAATTGGAGAATAAATTTGCATATTTTCATATCTATAATCAAATGAGCCTTGCTCTGAGTAAACAAAGCTTTATACATGTTTGATAAAGTCCATAAAAGCGGCAAGTGTCATCCCAGATTAGCCTGTACAGTGAGCGCAGGCTTTCTGCCTAGGCTGGATTTTTTTAAAAGAGACTTCCTTTAAACTAAAAATTCCATTTTAAAGCAGGAACTGTTGACCTTGTTTAGCCTGTGTCAACTGCACAGGCTAATATGGAACAACACTTTTCACACATGCATTAAGCCCCATTTTCCCAGAGTGCAGCTCCTGTTCCTATTTTTTGTTCAGGTGTGTAGAGCAGGTGAAGAACTCCCAGTACATTGACCTGGCCCACGACCTTGAGATTGACAAGGCCATCATGTTCCTGAAACAGAAAGACTTCAACCAGGTAACTGGGACACTGGCTTGCAACACATGTATCTCCTAAAACTTGCTTACATGCATGTGCATAAAATGTTGTCCCAGATTAGCCTGTGCAGTCTGCACAGGCTAATCAGTGACATCACTTTCGGTCTGTACTGGATTATTGTTTAGAAGAAAATATCTTTAAATAAAAAATTTCATAAACGCAGAAAGTGTTAACCAGGTAACTGGGAAAGGGGTATGGAACTCCTGTGTTTGTTTAACCCTTTACCACTCAGACACGCACTTTAAGTTGCAGGGCTTAACACTAAGGCACGTCCGAACGACATTCACTGCCTGTACCTAGGTCCGGGCTAGCCAATGTCCCAGGAACATGCCTGACCGGTCGTGTGTATTTTGGGCAGGATTATGTGTTCTATATCAATAAACTGCGTTTTAAATAAGCTTTTCAAAGATGCAAAAATCTTAATACACTATGATCAGATGACAATTAAATCCCAGAGTGAAGTCGGAGACAACAAACGGATAGTAACTCGAAATAGATTTGAAACCCGCTGATTGCAATAAAAAAGAGGCCGACAATTCAGAAAATCCCCGGCGGTTTTCCTGGTAAAACACGTCGGTACCTATTTTTAAACGGAATTCCGCTAGATACGTTTTTTGATTGGTTTCCTCGAAGTGACATGTTTTCTCGATGAAAATACGTTTTAAACTAAAAGCCGGGATCGCCCAGGATCGTCCAGGATCGATGAAGGTATAAAACTCGACATTAATACAAAGGTACTATAAAATTATTAGTTTTAATTTGTTTGATCGATTTGAAGTGTTTTGACAATCTTTGGTACGCAATTCAATTAGCAAAACAAATATTAATGGTCAATCCCGGCTTATAGTAGAGAGTTAACCCTGTACAATTGTTACTACCGTAACACGTTATTTTGCGACACCTAAGATTCACTTACCATTTGTTGTTAGACGGCAATCGCGGCAATCTATGTAAAAAATGTTTTAACGTTTCATGTCGTTTAAGTTTGACTGTACGGGTGGGGATGGGGGTTCCTCGGATAAGAAAAGAAAAGGGAAGGAGGAAAGTAAGAGAAAGTATGAGGAAAAAAACAATAAGGAAATTTCTCCCGAAATGGCGTGAAGATTACAAATAGATGTCTTAAGTAGATGAATATTGAATTCATTAGCATTAGTAATGCAAGCTAATAAGAATGATTGAATTATAATTGCGCATCTCCATGCACAAGAAAATACAAGTTGAATGATAAATATAAAGGTTTTGATAATACTTGGGTCAGGGCACATGAAAGATTGGTCAGGGCTAGTAGGTTCTGCATTTACTAGCCCGAATGGGCTAGATGAAAAAAAAGTTAGTGTTAAGCCCTGAGTTGTTTGTAGTACAGTTGAAAATCAAACTAATTAAATACCTTTCTTATTAGATTCAAGATGTAAAGGCTTCATTTCTGATCCTAAGATACTGATGAGCAGCAAACTGCATAAAACCTGAGCAGACTGGGACTATTGAGTCTTTTTTTGCCATATTCAGGCTATTGAGACTTTTCTGTGCCATTTTCAGCCTATTGAGACTTTTTGTGCCATATTCAGGCTATTGAGACTTTTCTGTGCCATATTTAGTCTATTGAAACGTTTCTGTGCCATTTTTAGGCTTTTTAGACCTTTCTGTATCATATTAAGGCTATTGAGACTTTTCTGTGTCATTTTGAGGCTATGGATAGTTTTCTGTGCCATTTTTAGGCTATAAAGACTTTTCTGTGAGGTTTTCAGGCTATTGAGACTTTTCTGTGCCATTTTCAGGCTATTGAGACGTTTCAGTGCCATTTTCTGGCTATTTAGACTTTTCTGTGCCATATTCAGGCTTTTGAGACTTTTCTGTGCCATTTTAGGCTATTGAGATTTTTCTGTGCCATGCTCAGGCTTTTGAGACTTTTCTGTGCCATTTTTAGGCTATTGAGATTTTTCTGTGCCATTTTCAGGCTATTGAAACATTTTTGTGCCATTTTCAGGCTATTGAGACTTTTCTGTGCCATTTTCAGGCTATTGAGACTTTGAAGTCATTTGAGAAGAAGGATTCCAAGGTGGCGTGCACCGCGGCTACCAACCTGAGCTTCCTCTATTTCCTGGTATGTTTGCACTTGACAGTATGAGCCATATTCTGGGAAAACAGGGCTTAATGCATGTGCATTAATTGTCGTCCCAGATTTGTCTGTGCAGTCCGCACAGGCTTATCAGGGACATCACTAATGCAGATGCATTAAGCCCAGTGTTCACAGAGCTCTCAGTTATATCAGATTGTTGAATTTTGAGTTTTGTATTTAAAAAACGACAACAAATACAGTGGTTTATGTATGTCAAAATAAATCATGGCAGTTTTAACTTATTTATTACCCAAATGTGCTTTAAAATATTTGTTGTCATTTTCTGTGAAATCAAATTAAAACATAAATATTATTATTATACTTTTTAATAATTTGCCATACTTTTTTATCATGACCATACAACCCTAAGTTTTGTTTTAACTGACATTATATTAAGAATCATTACCATTTATTTATCCGCTTTCAAAATTAGTTGTTGCTATAATACATTTTTCACTTTTAAGCGCAATTATGAGGTATAGCCATGCATGTCTTTCTCAGTTCTTGTTCAGGTTAATTTGTGCATTTTTGCTTCACTTTAGAATGAAATTTATGTTTGTCATGTTTTATTGTTCTCTTTGCATATTTTAATCTTCTACTTTAATGGAAATGACTGTTCTAAAATAAGGTGTTAACACAAATACCATGTTAAATGTACAGGCCTTTAATATCTTATTTTTTAATTGTATTAGTTCATTAAAGTCCATCATAATAATGAATATTTTTTATACCACCCCCATGTTGGTGGGGCTGTTTTCTTTTCAACTTTTGTGACTAAGTAGCCTTGTAACTTAAAAAGCTAACATCAGATACTAATATATATAAATTTATTTTATCTTGCTCTTTTTATATATATGAGCTTTGCTGTGGGAAAACGAGGCTTTATGCATGTGTGTTTAGTGTCAGCTCAAATCAACCTGTGCAGATTAGCGACTGCAAAGGCTTATGTGGAACAACACTTGACACAAATGCATTAAGCCTTGTTTTCCTAGAGCAAGGTTCACACTTACATTGTGTGTGTCTGTGTGTATCTCAGGAGAACGACATGGCTCAGGCAGACAAGTATGCAGAGGTGGCAATGACTGCTGACAGATACAACCCTTATGGTATACTTGTTGTAACATAACCCATATGGTGATTGACAGATTAAAACAATTGCTGCTAATGACAATAACATAACAATTGTATATTATAAGAATTCTTGGAATTTTTATTTTAAATTAGGAAATGTGACTTTCTTAACTGTTTTCAATATCTGAATTATTTTAATGAAGCACTTTGTAGATAAGCAAATCAAATTATATTGATCCTGCAAAATATATCTTATAATCCCATGCTGAAAATCATAATGATATAAATGGTGATGTTTAACGGTATTGCTTTATTCAGCGCTGGTGAACAAGGGCAATGTGCTGTTCACGAAGGGAGACTTTGAGAAGGCGAGAGAGTTCTACAGAGAGGCCCTGCAGAATGACTCATCTTGTGTCGAGGCTCTATATAACCTTGGTAAAACCTGGGAAAATGGGGCTTAATGTATGTACATAAAGTGTCATCCCAGATTAGAATTTGTAGTCCGCGCAGGCTAATCAGTGACGACACTTACCAGGTTTTAGGATTTTGTTTGTTTAACCCTTTCAGTGCGGGAACCAAATTTTGAAGGCCTTTGCAAACAGTTTGGACAACGTGAAACAGAAACAGAAACAGAACGTGGCGTCTTATCAGGATCCAAACTGTTTGCTATTCTGATAGTATTCTTTGAAAAAAAATCGAAGAAAATGCTAATTTTAGAAATTGTGCAGACGACATTTTAGCAGACGACAAATTTCCCAGCATGCAAAGGGTTAAAAGAAGTCTCTTCTTAGTGAAAATGTGTTGAGGCTCTGTATAACATTATGTACTCATATGTTGAGAGTTCACGCTTCAAGTGTACCAACTGTCCCTAGCTTTATCTTAAATGTGCTATTTTGTTTGTTAAAAATGGTCATCTCATGCAATTGTTACACACAGTGTCATTGATCAATGTTGTACTTTGAGAATATGTCAAAGATTGCAATTGTAACACACAATATAATGGATCAGTATTGAACTTTAAAACTTAATTAAGGATTAGTAACTGTTGTAGTTATGTGCAAAGCTACTTTGGCATTGCAATTTTCACAAACAGAACAAACATTTTATTTAATAATATAAAAAATTTGTCAGACATTTTGTTTTTGTTGTAACTTCCTGACTGTTATGATTATTTTTGCTATGAGAGATTCAAACTTTTCTTAAAGTTTCCATGCTGGGCAGATGACTACCCATCATTGTTTCTGTATTTGATTTTGCTTTTGCTGTCCTTTAATCACCTCATCTTTTCTATTTGTTTCCAGGTTTAACCAACAAGCGGATAGGTCGTTTAGAAGACGCACTCGATGCATTCTACAAGCTACATGCTATACTGAGGAATTCTCCACAAGTCATATTCCAGATAGCTGACATGTATCCTTTCTGAAAGTCTATGTCTGGAAAAAAAACGCATTATAATTCATCTTTAAAAAAAAGAGAAGTTTTTCTATCATATTAAAACTGCTCTTAATAATTTGCAAATGTTTTGTATGTGCTGGATAAAGAAAATTGACAGAGAAACATGATTTATTCCTTCTGACTTGATTTGATGAAGGTGTGTTTTCAAAACATTATATTTTTTTCTCTAAATTAGTGACTGAAATTCAAAATAACAATATATACATAAATGAATATCAACAACATATATAAGAAACAGATGTAAGAATAGGTCAGACAGATTTCTGCCAGTTCTATCTCAACTACCGGGTAGCTTGTTTCATTCCCCATATTGTTGACTATAAGTTTCCTTGCCCCTCTCAGACACATATAGCCGGAGTGAATTGACCATTATTGAACTAGCTTTTCAAACATTTTCTCCAGTCATATGAGCTGCACTCTGGGAAAACTTGGCCTCATGCATGTGTGTTAAGTGTCGTCTCAGATTAGCCTGTGCAGTCCACACAGGCTAATCAGCGAAGACTCTTTCTGCCTAGACTGGATTTTCGTGTAGAAATCAACTCCTTTTATAAAAAAAAATCCCTTAAAGCTGAAAGTGCTATCCCAGATTAGCTTGTCCAGACTACACAGGCTTATCTAGGCAAACATTACCCACATGCATTAAGCCCTGTTTTCCCAGAGCAAGGTTCATATAACCTTTTTATGGTCATGTTCCTTAATGCCATGTTCAGACATGACCAGCTGGAGGATTCGGCTCAGGCCACAGAATGGTAGGTAGTCTTCTCACATTGTTTACCTACACATTGTCATTTAATTGGTGATTTTAATAGTTGATATGCTTGATAGGGTTGTTAAGGGTTGTTGGATTATATTAATTGAATCAAATACTTTAATTTTAGACATAACTCTTTTTTCACAGAGGATATCATTTTAAAACTGTAATTTTAGACATAACTCTTTTTTCACAGAGGATATCATTTTAAAACTGTTTTTCAAGCCGTAAATCCTACAATTTTCATGCCATTTTTTTCTATACGACGCATATTGTAAATGTTTCGCAATTGGGTTAAATTATGTGCTGCATCATGCGAAAATGTGTCTTATGCCATATGCAGCCAGTGTAGCTGCAGACCAACCAGCCCCTCTGTGCAGCCAGCGTAGCTCCAGATCAACCAGCCCCTCTGTGCAGTCTATTAAGGAGCTACCTTGTTAGCTAATGAGTCCATTTTACCTTGCATGACTTTATAGCGGTTAGCCTACGCTGGTCTGGAGCTATGCTGGCAGAATAGCACAAAACCCATTTTTCATGACATGACTCATGAGTGGAATCAGGGTTTTATCTGTCAGAACTGTGACAAGCTGCAGTTTAACCCTCTTTGACTCAGAGGCATTGTAGAAAAAGCTATATGCAAACAGCATAATACCAGACCAACCTGGGAGTAAACTCGCAGTCTGTTCAGGTTTCATGCTGTTTGCAGCTCATCAATATCTTAATGTTGGACATGAAGCTTTTAAGACTCTATTAATAAAGGTCTTTAATTTAGTATTATTTTCTTAGGGAATACAAACAATACAAAAGTGCGTATCTGAGTGGTAAATGTGTGCCCATGTCTGGTTTGGCAGGTTCATGCAGCTGATAGGTGTGGTACCCACAGACTGCTCTGTCCTGTCTCGTATGGGCGAGATATACGACAATGATGGCGACAAGTCACAGGCCTTCCAGTACTACTATGATGTAAGTGAAAATGTCAGCATTGAAGCAGAAGTGTCGTCCCTTATAAGCATGTGCTGACTGCACAGGCTAAACTGGGGCAACACTTTGCGCACATGCATTTAGCTCCATTTTCCCACACATATAATATACATGTATTTCTTTACTTCGCAGGATCAGTTTCAAACTGTAGACTGTTTTCTTAACTTGTTAACGGGTAGATAATGTTTTATTCATTCAATGATAAATACTTTGTACATGTAATCAAGACTTGATTGATAATTGACGAGATAGTAAATAAATATACTTTTTAATGATTTGTTTTTCATGGATGAACAAAATATAAAGCTATAATATTTTTTGATGCTCTTTATACTAAGTGACTTTCACTGTCGGACTGTTGATTGGGATGATGTATCACTTTTTTCTTAACATTAACAGACATGAGATATTAGAGTTTGCATAATTGTTAACACTCACAATGATGTTTGTGGAATAAAGGGGGGGTTATTATTTGTAAAACTAGCTGATTCAAACGTAAAGTACCATACTACTATTTCTTTGTATACATATTTATGCATGAAATTGATTACCTTACCATGTATGATGATAAGAAGTCCTCAAAACCTGTTCTGATAATGCAGTAAAATTTGTTTCATCAGAGTACACAAATACTATATCTAAGTTTCTGGCATTTGATGAGGTTTTAATCAACCAAACTAGCTTCAATATTTACTGATAATGATGTTAAGTTTTCATGATAGCATTCAGTTATAACAATAAATAGCATACTGTTGAAGTGAATATGAATTGTAGCGTAAATCACTATTTAAGATCACAAACTATCTTGGTGTATGAATAACAAACGAAAATAATTAATTTGATAAAAATAACAGTAGAACAGTACTTTATTATGATAAACAATGTTTCGTGAACTATTGGCACTTGCATAAAGTAATATACATGTACATGTATTTTTATTATTTACATGATTGGAGTTTTGCTAAGTAAATGCATGTGTGTAAAGTGTCATCCCAGCATAGCCTGTGCAATCTGCACAGGCAAATCAGGGACGACAATCTCCGACTTAACTGGATTTTTGCTAAGAAGAGACAAAAATTATAAAAAAGAATAAAATACAATAAAAGCCGAAGTGTTTTTTACTGATGAGTCTGCGTGGACTGCATTACATTAGTAATTTGACAAATTTACTCACCTTGTTTTGTGTTGTTTTCAGTCGTACCGTTACTTCCCGTCACATATACCTGTGATAGAGTGGCTTGGGGCGTACTATATCGACTCAAAATTCTGCGAAAAGGCCATACACTACTTTGAAAGGGCTAGTATTGTACAGTGAGTATGACTAAGTGTTCATAAATGTGTATTAATGCTTATATACTTACTTCAATATCTTTATTTGAACTTGAATTGTTGATTGAAACATTTCAAGCACAATATGGTATTTGATATACTGTCCAACCTGAGAACAGCGGTCAGTCAAGGGAAATGGCCAAAGTGACCATTGTACACAGGATATTATTGTTCTCAGGTGAATACTTTAGATGGTTGGTCAGTTGGTATTATTGCTAGGTCGTTACCCCACCCAGTGGATTGTACAAAGTTTAATGTAAATGAATGCTTATTGCAGATAAGAAAAGTAATAACACAAGTGATTTCTATTGAATAATACAACTTGAGTTTGATTTAAATTCATACCTATTATTAAATGTATGCATTTGTCAGCGATAATATTGTTGTTTTCTCATGCACCTAGTTAATTCAGTAAATTAGCAGTTGGTATTACATTAACTGGAATTTATTTTTAATTAACGGTTGTCTCGTGTCATTGAGGTCACGTCCTAAAAAGTGTTAATAGCACATGGCTGTTATAAACTGAATGTACCACATTAAAGTATTGTCTTCATTCAAAGAAACAAACATTAAAAGCTTACACGAAATTATTTATATGCAAACATCACACAATCAGCATTTTTATTCAAACAACCAAGCAAAGACATTCTGGGTTTTGGGACTTTCCCATAACATGTGGTGTAAAATTCTCACACGGAAATTGAGCAAGGGTTTTGCATTAAAAAAATATCCACTTTCATAAATACCGAAAGTTTGTTACAAAATTTGCAATTTTATGTCTTTTTTTTGCCACAATAATGATTTTTTTCACGCGCACATGCTATGGTGTTATGATTGCAGCTGCCTAAGTGATAAGGAACAATGCAGATTAATTTTAGTGCTTTATTTTCAAACCTCAAAATGATTGACTCATGACTGCTATACACAGGTGAAACATGGCTTTTGGAGTGAAATATACTGGCCGTTGGCCATTATAGACAGGTGGCCGTTATAGACAGGCGAATGTTATTCTCAGGTGGCTGCTAAGTCAGATTGAACTGTAATGATGACTATAATTAGGTCGTAGTAGTGTAATGGATCTGGTGTCGGCCTAGCGATCGGGAGGTCACGGGTTCGATCTCCACTGTGGGAGCGTTCTTTAGATCTCCACCAAAGACACCAAGTACTGGTTCTAGGCCCAGGAAACGGACTCGAGAGCGTTTATATAAGCCTAGGGCTTTTGATGCAATCGAGCTAAAATAAATAGGTTTAAACTAATGAATGTCTATCTTATAAAAAATATTTCACTATAAAAGTATCAAAAGAATATTTGGCCAAATTTTTTTATTTCACAAATGAAAAATCCAGTTTCCTGATTCTTGAAAAAAATATTAATGAATTACCTATAAATTGAAATAAGATGACAGTATTCTAGATCAACAATAAAATCCGCATTCTGAGAAAACTTGACTTAATGCATGTGCGTAACGTTTGTCACAGATTAGCCTGTGCAGTGCACTCGGGCTAATCAGGGACGACAATTTCTGCCTACACTGTTAGAAAAGGCATCCTTTTAACGAAAAATTCCATACAAATGGAGAATTTCCCTGATTATCCTGTGCTTATCTGGGAGGATTTTTTACTCACATGCATTAAGCCCCATTTTCCCAGAACAAAGCTTACATAATGATGTTGTATATTCTCAGACCCCAGGAGGTGAAATGGCACCTGATGATCGCCAGCTGTCACAGACGCAGTGGCAACTACAACCAGGCCCTCGAGACTTACAAGTACATACACAGGAGGTTCCCAGACAACGTCGAATGTACGTGGACTTTGTCTCTTTGTTAGCTATTATTGAAAAAGTGCATAGCAATAGGTGCTGTTTTCAAAGATGTGATTTTTATTTTGCTTTGAGTACATTCACATGAGATTCTTTGACAACATTAAATGCAGGGGGACCTTGTCTCTTCCATGGCTTGTTTTGTTTCTTCGATGGCCAATATTTCAAAAAGGAATTGGTGCTTTCTTAACATATTACTTTTCTTTGAAATAAAGTGTGTTGTTCAATTTCTAGTTAAAAATTTTCATATAAAGGCTTGTCAGTTCCATTGGGTGCACACAACTTCATTCAAATACATCTTACAACACAACCAATAAATCTTTATCTTACAGCTAAATGATTTTGCTGTAAAAAAGTATAGTTATCATGTAAACTTGTGCTTTACATACGTACCAGCCTTTACACTGCTACTACATGTACATTGGCAGCAATCTTCTTTTTGGTCTTTTGCTTTGGTTAAACAAGAAATTTATGTTTTAAGCAAACCTTCTATTTTCTTTGTGTGTGTGTAACATTTGGAATCCTGATTAAATTTGAATCATGCAAATAGCGATATTTTGTTACACTACTCTGCTTTTGCATGGATATGTTGAGGACTTTTTGGCTTTGCATAACCAGGAAGGATCACAAATTAGATTCAGTTAAATTTAGTCTTTTTACATAGACTATAATTTGCTACAATTAAATACAAACATTTGTCATTTGTCGCCAAAGATTTTTTTATTTATATCATAGGATAAATAAAATCATATGTTCGTGTCTTTGTGCACTTGCATTAATCCAGCTTGTCTTTAAAAGGCTTAAAAGGATCTGCAAGCCTTGCAGCGCAAACCTTTCTTCAATTTGTTGGATAAAGTAAAGTACACAAAGACACTAACATAGTTTTCTCTATATTTCCCACCCACAAATACTCTTAAATGTATAACACATCCAATATATACTTAAGAGTCATTTACAAAATCTCATCCCATTGCCCACTGTGCTTCAAATCTCACCCCTTTTTCCAATGTGTTTCAAATCTCGCCCCTTTTTCCACTGTTCAGGCCTGAAGTTCCTGGTACGTATCTGCTCTGACCTGGGACTGAAGGAGGCCCAGGAGTACGCCACGAAGCTGAAGAAGGCTGAGAAAGCCAAGGAGCTGAAGGACCAGCGCACTAACAGCGCCTCACGGAGGGGCTCGGGACGGCGCAGGGAGGGGAGTGCAGAGGGAGGTGAGAACGTGTATACAGGTTTAGTTTAAACCTATTTATTTTAGCTCGCTTTCATTGAAGGCCTAAGGCTCATTGAAACGCTCTTGAGTCTGTTTCCTCAGTAGAACCAGTACTTGGTGTCTTTTGGGAAAATCTAAAAACACACTCCCACAGTGGGATTGGACACATGACCTCCAAGTCACCAGGCAGACAAACATATCCACTACGCTACAGTGACCTTTCAGGCAGTTGTTTAATAACTTGCCACAATTTGTCACTTTATGGAAATGGTGCTTCAGAGGTGTCACCTGTATACTTCGTTAAAAGGTCAAGATCACATAGGGCATGATACAACTGTCTGTGTCTTAATATCTGTCAAGCGGCATCTGTGTCAGAGACATGTCTGGTTTCTTCAGTCATACTTGTAATCAGTTGGGATACTATTTGAAAATTTCATTTTTTTTCTTCAATTTATTCCCTTTAGGTACACTATAAATGATTTAAACATTAAAAAAAAATATATAATTTTAATGTTTGCTTACTTCATGTTTAAATGATACATTTTGTTGAGGAACTGCATGAAGTATTTAATGTCAGATTCGTTTTGGTATGTTATCCAGCAGTAGGACAATTAACAGACTGTTTTAATAGTTAAATTGGTTAATAAAATATGTGAATATCCTTTAATTATATGAAGCTTCAAGGCTTTAAAGCAATTTCATAAAGTGTTGTCCCAGATAAAACTGTGCAGTCCACACAGGCTAATCAGAGACGACACTGGATTTATTTCCTTTAAACATGAAATTTTGAAAGTTTGGTCCCTGATTTGCCTATGCTGACTGCACAGACTGACTAATCTAGGACAATACTTTACGCACATGCATTAAGCCCTGTTTTCTCAAAGCCCATACCATATAAAAGACATGACCATATTCTCATTCCTTCAGACCGTGAGGGCAGTGCTGGTATGCGACCCGCGGGCAAGCGAGGGGGGTGCAGCAGGTGCTCCTGGGCAGCGCCGCAGACCAAACCTTGATGAGGCAGACGAGGATGTGTACAGGCCTCGCAAACAGGAAGTGGATCCCTCGTACTCAGACCCCCTCGGGCCCCAGATGGAGCGACCCAAAACTGCGGCAAACGACGCGACCTTGATGACGACTTTGCTGATGAGGAGTTGGGCGAGGATTTGTTGCCAGAATAGACTTGACAGGATGATACGGGACAGATAGGTCGAGAGGGACAGATTGGAAGAGATGGAATGGGACTCAGTGGGATCATCATTAGAGAAATATTTGACATCTCTGGAACTGTTACTCTCTATGGAAGTTGTTTGCTATAAAATATACAATAAGGTTATTTTAGGCAAATTAAAGTTTGAGCATTTCCAGAATGCAAGAATTAAAAACAAATAAAATTATACAAAGAAATTTCATTATATTGTTTATAAAACTATACAAAAAATTGCTAATACTAAAAACAATGTATTATTAAATCATGAAAGTACATGTAGTAGGAAGTACATATTTATTGTCCCACAGAGCATATGCTATTTTTATCAAATTTCTCCCTCTGTCGGTTGCTGAAGTGTTTTATTGATATTTATTGTGATATACTGTTATTTATTGACATTCCGTCCTTATTCTGTGATTAATCTGATACTTGTAATGAAATATTTTGCTTGCTTAGTATCTGCAAATTCTGCTTCAAGATTACATCATAGATAAACATTCAGTATTCATTTTTATTGACATTCACTATTTGACATTTCTTTTTGATTGAATATTTGTGTGTTTCAGTTTTCATATTGCAAATGTTTTAAATATAAGAAATAAGCATACAAATAAATTGTGATGTAGATCTTTATTTGTTGTTGTTAATATATAGGATCTGGCACGAGTTGTCATATCATACCATATTTTATTAAACGAGTTCAGGAATTTTGTTAGTAAGCGAGCTTACTAACGAATTTCCTGGACGAGTTTACTAAATATGGTATGACATGACAACGAGTATCATACCTTTTTTGTCACATGCTTTTAAATGAGCAAATTAAATAAATATTTACGCAAACATAATAATAAATCCCAATGTTTTTTACATAAAGTGACGTCAATTGACGTTGCAACATCATTTCAGCCAAAATAACAAAATGCGATTGGTCAATAAATGTAAACATCCAATCTTGATGAAACTTGCTCAGAAGTTTAACATGTCAAAACTTGTAAAACACTAATTAAAACTTTCCAGTCTACATTAATGACCCAATTTTGATGATGCTTGACAAGAATGCAAATCTTGACAATGTAAAGGCCAAGATCGAGTCTGGGTCATGTTTGTCCAAAAACTTGGTCACCAAATCAAATCTTATAAAAACCATGCAATCGTTCTAGTGACTGCATGTATGACTCAGTCTTGATGAAACTCAGAATGTTAATCTTGACAATATCTAGGCCCGAGATTGAATCTGGGGCAACATGTTTCCATATACTTGGTCACCTGGTAAAATCTTTAAAAAAAACAAACTTGTTGCCATGACCAGCCTCATTTATGCTCAATTGGATGGAACTTGCAGAATTAAGGAAGAGTTTGAATCCAGGCCATGTGGGTCTTAAAACTACTAGGTAACAAGGTCAAATCTTAGATAAAACATGTTATAATTGCAGAGGCCACATATATGATGCAATCTTGATTAAACTTGTTCATAATGTTTATCTTGACAATAAAAACACTGAACTTCAATTAGTCACATTCATCCAAAAAACTAGGTCACTTGTCAAATCTAAAAATAAACGAGCAAATTCGTTGAATTGATATCCCCCGCCATAATACTTCTGGACACAAAAGTTTTCTGGACTGATGGACAACCCCAATGTGCATCATCTTCTTATCCATATATATACTCATACCAAGTTTCAATGAAATCTGTCAAAGCACTTCCAAGATATGGCTCCGGACACACAAAAAAAAAGCTTTTTTTCAAAATACATAAGGCCATAACTCTGTTATTATTCGATGGTGTACAATGTCATTTGGCTTGCATCATCCTCTTATCCATATATACTCATACCAAGTTTCAATGAAATCCGCCAAAGCACTTCCAAGATATGGCTCCGGACACAAAAGTGCCGGCATGCCGGAAAACGCCAAAACAATATCCCTCCGACTATGGCGGGTATATTAATATTACCATTCAAGACGCCTTCTTTATTACTCCAATTTTGACAACATTTTATCAGAATGTTATCTTTTCAATATCTAGACCAAGTTCCTATCAAGGTCACGTGTCCACAACTTGGTTTTCAGATTAAATCTTTTAAGAACCTTGTTAGTAATATTTATGATTCAATCTTGATTAAGCTTGGTCAGATATTTTGACAATACCTTAGCAAAAGAATGTACAAAAACTGGGTCATCGGGGCAAGTTTTGACAATTGGTTTACCTCTTAACTCGGGAGAGCTTCAATGCCATCATGGCCCTTTTGTTTGTTCTTCAATTCGACTTGTAATAAAAAATTTACTACAACGCTCTCTTGGAATAAATTCAGAAGGTACACATTTCACAGTTGCATTGTAAACGTATCACTACAGAAATATGTAGTAGACAAAAATTTACATACATAATAATTATACTGTATAATTTATTTAACTTATGATGATAAATGTGCAGAGAAAACTTTTTAAGCACCAAGATCATAGAATCGAGTCTCCGTAAAATGGGATTCATTTGTTTGCCTGCTCATTTTTCAAGCAATATGATGTTAAATGCATAAGCTGTTAGACGACATGTATTAGCAAACCCAGTAATTTTGTGTATATCCAATTAAGGAAAACTGGTAGATTTCTGGGTAAAACAGGGTTTTGACAATGAACAAGTAAACACAAGTGTATGTTTGATATATAATTTTAATGTTATCTGGCTTCAAGAACAAAATGTCATAACCCATGTACAACCCCCAACTAGCAATCTATGTGATCTGCTCAGTCAGTGAATCAAACTTCGATTAAAAATATCATGATATGTTTCACTTAGATTATCAGAGCTTGATAACTGATTCAGTTAAAACAGTACAATAATCAGGTACAAGAGAACTTTTGGTATACAAATTAAACCATGCAAAGCTTCCATAAGGCACAGACATAATTTCGTTTTTTAACATACAAGAAAGACAGACTTGAGTATAATTGAAGAAAATCATATTAATAAATTAATTTTTTTCAGAATAATACAAGAGTTGCTGGGTTTAGCATTTCAATCCACAAAGTAATTGAAATGATAGACAAAATTTGAAATTTAGATGTATTAGATCACTAGCCTAATAAAAATGGTTTAATTTAACACATTTTAGTAAAATAACATGAAATTAAAGAATATTTTCTTTCTACAATGTTCATGTTTTTGAAGATGTTCTTATGAAATGAATAAGGCATAATATTGTGCATTTAATAATGTGCTTAATATAAAGCTTCGAATGTCGACCATCTTTACAGCTTGAAAGATGTTGAATAACAAACTGAGTGTGCCAGTCTCTGGTAAAACTTGGCTTAATGCATGTTCCTAAAGTATTGTTCGAGATAAGCTTGTGCAGTCCAAACAGGTTAATCAGGGACATCACTCACAGCTTTTTATGGAATTTTCATAAGTCTGCGTTAGATTGTTAGATACAACTAATTGCATACTAAGTATATTTTTGGAATAAGTTTAAATCATCAAAAAATTATATTGAAAATTGACTTGTTCATTCTAACAAGAGAATTACTTTTATGAATTTACATAAATGATAAGGTAATTTAAACATAAGTAATCTTTAGACAATATTAACAATCAGTCATATCTTAGGACAACACTGGCCAGTATGCCTTCTATTGCCCACCTGCCCCTAGCATAACCCTTCCTAGCCCCGTTAATAACTCAGT